>NW_019957533.1:21357-28031 GCF_002910315.2 Salvelinus sp. IW2-2015 | reverse complement strand
CGGTTTTATCTATTACAGACACCTTAATGCATACTTTTAAATTATACTCAACAAAAATATAAGTGAAAACATGCAACAATTTCGAAGATTTTACTGAGTTACAGTTCATATAAGGAAATCAGACAATTGAAATGAATTCATTAGGCCCTAATCCATGGATTCACATGACTGGGAATGCAGTTATGCATCTTTTGGTCACAGATACCTTTAAAAAAAAAGTAGGGGCGTGGATCAAGAAAACCAGTCAGTATCTGGTGTGACCACCATTTGCCCCATGCATCGCGACACAACTCCTTCGAATTGAGTTGATCAGGCTGTTTATTGTGGCCTGTGGAATGTTGTCCCACTCCTCTTCAATGGCTGTGTGAAATTACTGCATGTTGGTGGGAACTGGGATGCGTTGTCGTTTACAGCAGTCCTGAACATCCCAAACATGTTCAGTGGGTGACATGTCTGGTGAGTATGCAGGCCATGGAAGAAACATTTATTTATTTTTTTGAAAACTCTGTTTATTAAGTTTTACAACACAGACAAGACAAAGCAATATAAATAATATACTCAACTAGAAAAAATACAAAGGTAATACAATGAAAAGAAAAAAAATAAAATGCTTTAAGATACCATACCTTTAGACAAGTAAACACACCCCAGGCAAGAAGGCTACAAAGGTTAAAGGGCAATCTATAGTTAGGCTACACGAGGCAAACACATCAACCATTGTTTCCTGTAAACAATCAAGGGATGGGGTGGAAGAAATGCAACACTCACAGACAGTCAAGGCAACAGACCAACCATCCACATGGCCCAAAACCAATAAAAAGTTTACAAATGCTTTAAAAATAAAAAATGAATAATCAAATAATTTTAAATGTAGGCGTGAAACAAAAATTTGAACGTGAACGTGAACAAAAAATAACTGGGAAAAACAAGCTCACACCTTAGTCTCTGCCCCGGGCAAGATGAACAAGGCATCCGCAGGTCACAATCAATAAGCACATCAAAAACCTTAATGCCCCCACCCCACCCCAGAAAAAAACACAGAGAAACGCTCAATTTTACATTTAAGTCATTTAGCAGACGCTCTTATCCAGAGCACTAACAAGTTGGTGCATTCACCTTATGATGTCCAGTGAAAAACCACTTTACAATAGTGCATCTAACTCTAAGGGGGGGGGGGGGGTTAGAAGGATTACTTTATCCTATCCTAGGTATTCCTTAAAGAGGTGGGGTTTCAGGTGTCTCCGGAAGGTGGTGATTGATTCCGCTGACCTGGCGTCGTGGGGGAGTTGTTCCACCATTGGGTGCCAGAGCAGCGAACAGTTTTGACTGGGCTGAGCGGGAGCTGTACTTCCTCAAGAGGTAGGAAGGCGAGCAGGCCAGAGGTGATGAACGCAGTGCCTTGTTTGGGTGTAGGCCTGATCAGAGCCTGAAGGTACGGAGGGTGCCGTTCCCCTCACACGTCCGTAGGCAAGCACCATGGTCTTGTAGCGGATGCGAGCTTCAACTGGAAGCCAGTGGAGAGAGCGGAGGAGCGGGGTGACGTGAGAGAACTTGGAAGGTTGAAACACCAGACGGGCTGCGGCGTTCTGGATGAGTTGTAGGGGTTTAATCGCACAGGCAGGGAGCCCAGCCAAAGCGAGTTGCAGTAATCCAGACGGGGGATGACAAGTGCCTGGATAGGACCTGCCCGCTTCCTGTGTGAGGCAGGTCGTACTCTGCGAATGTTGTAGAGCATGAACCTACAGGGAACGGGTCACGCCTTGATGTTGGTTAGAACACAGGGTGTTGTCCAGGATCACGCCAAGGTTCTTAGCGCTCTGGGAGGAGGACACAATGGAGTTGTCAACCGTGATGGCAAGATAATGGAGCGGCAGTCCTTCCCCGAGGAAAGAGCACTCCGTCTTGCCGAGTCAGCTTTGAGGTGGTGATCCGTCATCCACACTGATATGTCTGCCAGACATCAGAGATGCGATTCGCACCTGGTTATCAGAAGGGGGAAAGGAGAAAGATTAATTGTGTGTCGTCTGCATAGCAATGATAGGAAGGACCATGTGAGGATAGTGACAGAGCCAAGTGACTTGGTGTATAAGCGAGAAATAGGAGAGGGCCTAGAACAGAGCCCTGGGACACCAGTGGTGAGAAGCACGTGGTGCGGAACAGATTCTCCGCCACGCACTGGTAGGAGCGACCTGTCAGGTAGGACGCAATCCAAGCGTGGGCCGCGCCGGAGATGCCCAACTCGAGAGGTGGAGAGGAGGATCTGATGGTTCACAGTATCAAGCAGCCGATAGGTCAGAAGGATGAGAGCAGAGGAGAGAGAGTTAGCTTTAGCATGTGCGGAGCGCCTCCGTGACACAGAGAAGAGCAAGTCTCAGTTGAATGACTAGTCTTGAAACCTGACTGATTTGGATCAAGAAGGTCATTCTGAGAGAGATAGCAGGAGAGCTGGCCAAGGAGGCACGATTCAAAGAGTTTGGAGAGAAAAAGAAAGAAAGGATACTGGTCTGTAGTTGTTGACAATCAGAGGGAATCGAGTGAGGTTTTTTCAAGAATGGGTGGCAACTCTCGCTCTCTTGAAGGCGGAAGGGACGTAGGCCAAGCGGTCAAGATGGTGATGAGCGAGGGAGGTAGGGTGAGAAAGGTCTCCCGAAATTGGTCTGCGAGAAGAGAGAGGGGATAGGGTCAAGCGGGCAGGTTTGTTGGGCGGTTTTGCTGTGTCTAAATAATTTGACGCTCGTATCCCTTCAGACAGAAGTAGCATACAGTATACAAGGTGTGACTGTATTCATGACAGGGCAGGCTAGTGAGTACTGGACTGTCCACTTGTCTGAAACGTCATTACCAATMAATACTTTTCACCCAAACTTTTTGCGTTGCGAATTATTCTGATGAAATGTGTCCATATATTGGTATTTTAGTGCCACTTGTCAGTAGTAACTGTGGATACTACATCGGTCAATGGCTGAGCTGAGTTGAGCAGTGTGTCATTTTGTCAGATGATATGAAATATGCCAGCATCAGAGGCTATCGCTTGTGTATCTTGGCTACATTGGTATTTAGATTTGGTGAAAAGTGTTTGTCAATTTCAGTTAATAGACTGTGTCACACTTTTATTTACCAAGCGCTCAAAGCACTTTACATAGTAAGGGGAAATTCACCTCATCCACCACTACTGATGTATAGAACCCATCTGGGTGATGCCATGGCAGCCATTCTGAGCTAGTGTCATGGAGCTGGTGTCAGTCCATGCCTTATAGGCTGACCTGCCTTATTAAATAGGCCTATGGGAGTGGTCGAAATTTACACAATTGCTACCTGGAGGAAAATGGAGGGTCATGCTTTTTAAATGTCAGTCAGGGAGAGGGTTTAGTATTTTTTATTTAGTCCAGAGGAGGGTCATATAATTTGTAATCAATTCACACCTGTACATAGCTCATCTGTAAAGAGCTCATCCAACTACCTCATCCCCATACTGTTATTTTATTTTAATTTTTTTGCTCCAGTATCTCTACTTGCACATTCATCTTCTGCACATCTATCACTCCAGTGTTTAATTGCTATATTGTAATTACATAGCCACTATGGCCTATTTATTACCTTACCTCCCTTATCTTACCTCATTTGCACACACCGTATATATACTTTTCTATTGTGTTATTGACTGTATGTTTGTTTATTCCATGTGTAACTCTGTGTTGTTGTTTGTGTTGCACTGCTTTGCTTTATCTTGGCCAGGTCGCAGTTGTAAATGAGAACTTGTTCTCAACTAGCCTACCTGGTTAAATAAAGGTTAAATAAAAAATAAAATAAATAATACGGTCCGGTTGAAATATTATCGATTATGTTTGTTAAAAAACCTGAGAGATTGATATAAAAACATTTGATCAGTGTTTCTACGAGCATTACGGATACTTTTTGGAATTTTTTGTCGAACGGAACGAGGCTTTGGTTTTCTGAACATAACACGCAACCCAAATGGCGTTTTTTTGTTATAAAAGTAATATTTATCGAACAAAAAGAACATTGTTGGTAACTGGGAGTCCTCGTGAGTGCAAACATCTGAAGATATCAAAGGTAACGATTCATTTTATTGCTTTTCTGACTTTCGTGACCAAGCTAACCAAGCTAATATAAGGCTAACTGTTCTAGCATTGATTGATACACTCACAAAAGCTTAGATTTCTTCGCTGCAAAGCATATTTCCAAATCTGACACGATAGGTGGATTAAACAACAAGCTAAGCTGTGTTTTGGTATATTTCACTTGTGATTGCATGATTATAAATAGTAATATTTTTGAATCTGATACGTTTGGGAATTTTCTTCTGCCTTTCAGGACCGGAACGAGGCTGTAGTTTTCTGAACATAACTCGCAACCCAAATGGCGTTTTTTTGTTATAAAAGTAATATTTATCGAACAAAATAACATTTATTGTGTAACTGGGAGTCTCGTGAGTGCAAACATCCGAAGATTATCAAGGTAAGCGATTCATTTTATTGCTTTTCTAACTTTCGTGACCATGCTAATTTGGGGCTAGCTGTTCTAGCATTGATTGATACACTCACAAAAGCTGGATTTCTTTCTCTGTAAAGCACATTTTCAAAATCTGACATGATAGGTGGATTAAACAACAAGCTAAGCTGTGTTTGGTATATTTCACTTGTGATTGCATGATTATAAATATTTTTAGTAATATTTTG
Organism: Salvelinus sp. IW2-2015; assembly: GCF_002910315.2. Lineage (NCBI taxonomy): Eukaryota > Metazoa > Chordata > Actinopteri > Salmoniformes > Salmonidae > Salvelinus > Salvelinus sp. IW2-2015. Next base: position 23,331 of record NW_019957533.1, on the reverse strand, counting down.
CGCCCTGCAATTCAGCGGTTGTTTAGGAAAATGATCCCGTAAAAGGGATCCGTAGCGCAGAGAAGTTAACAATTTAATTATAAACAAAGCAAACACCCTGTCCCGTTTCTAAGAATTTGTAAGATCCTTATTTGCATAAAATAGACAAAGACCAGCCACAAATTAATAATAGTTTTTAGAGAGAGAGCTCTGACGTGCATGTACAAAACCGTTATTTTTATCCCTTCTATAACTAACGCACATACATACACACATATCTGGATTATCTCCTGAAGTCTCACCACAGTTTAATTCCAACTTAGCTGACAGTTCCAGCCCCACAGATACGGAAAACCTGAGGGGCTTTTGCTGTCTTCCCTTATCTCCACAGAGTTATAGCTTAGTCGGTTCAAACATAGGTTAATGATCCACTTAGTTTTCTTTAGGTACACACAGACTATCCTTTCTCCCCCGTACATGCTACATAACTCTAATCTAAATGGTTAAGTTTCTGGGTAGAATTATTTAATCATTTATCTTAAACCTTGATAAAATATCTTAACAAGCATTTTATTGGGCTGCAATTTCTGAGGCTGGTAACTCTAATTAACTTATCCTCTGCAGCAGAGATAATTCTGGTTTCTTCCTTCTGTGGCGGCCCTCATGAGAGCCAGTTTCATCAGTAGCGCTTGATTGTTTTTGCGAGTGTTTTTATGGGAGCGTTTGACAGTGAATGAGGAGTGGTCGTTTGACCGCGCAGACCCATTACGGACGCAGGCAATGAGGCAGTGATCACTGAGATCTGTGTTGAAGTCAGCAGAGGTGTAATTTAGAGGGCAGGTTGGTCAGGATGATATCTATGAGTGCCCGTGTTTATGGATTTGGGGTTGTACCTGGTAGGTTCATTGATAATTTGTGTGAGATTGAGGGCATCTAGCTTAGATTGTAGGACTGCCGGGATGTTAAGCATGTCCCAGTTGAGGTCACCTAACAGTACGAGCTCTGAAGATAAGATGGGGTGCAATCAAATCACATAGTGTGTCCAGGGCACAGCTATATCATAAATCACCAGGATAAAAAAGAAAATCCATTACTGTTGAACCAGCCTTCTTTATAGTAGGCCTAGGGTAAGGGTAGCCTATGGAGGGATTTTGTTTTTAAAAAATGGGAAATGGGAAACAAGCAATTGTTACAGGAAAATAATTCTAAATACGAGGTTACCGGTATTCCACGAGGTTCTCATCTCGTTTCATGATGGGCATGGAAACATGTAGCCGACATCATGGAGGGGGTTTTCAGGTCCTCCAATCATGTAATATAGGCCTGCCAACAATACATACTGTAGATAAAAAGTGCCTAAAAAAAGTAACATTCATTTGTGTTAAAAAAATTAAGAAATAAAAGTAACAAATAATAAAAAGCAGCAGTAAAATAACAATAGCGAGGCTATATAACAGGGGGTACTGGTACAGAGTCAATATGCGGGGGCACCGTTTAGTCGAGGTAATAAAGGTAATATTGTACATGTAGGAAGAGTTATTAAAAGTGACTATGCATAGATAAAAATAGAGAGTAAAATCAGTGTAAGTGGGTGGGGGGGGGGCAATGCAAATAGTCTAGGTAGCCATTTGATTAGATGTTCAGGAATCTTTGGCTTGGGGTTAGAAGCTGTTTAGAAGCCTCTTGGACCTAGACCTGGCTTAATTCTATAATTGAGAATTTCAATAAGCATTTTTCTACGGCTGGCCATGCTTTCCACCTGGCTACCCTACCCCGGTCAAACAGCCCTGCACTCCCCACAGCAACTTGCCCAAGCCTCCCCCATTCCTTCACCCAAATCCAGATAGCTGATGTTCTTAAGAAATTAATTTCCAGTTCAAGGTGAATAATCCCTGTTCTGATGTCCAGAAGCTCTTTTCGCCATAACAGACGGTAGCAGCAACATTATGTACAAGATAAGTTTATAAACAATGCGAAAAAAACAACAACGTGTTG
>NW_019957533.1:0-21332 GCF_002910315.2 Salvelinus sp. IW2-2015 | reverse complement strand
ATAAACAAACTAACGCTGGGTTTTCATGAATAAACCTGTTGTGGGTGTGTCGAGGCTTGGCCCCTCCATGGCCAATCAGAACGTGCTCCATGGCTAAATATGTGGTTGCTTCAAGTTGTGTATTTCTAGTTTTTATGTGTTGCCTTGGAATCAACTCCAATTCCAATGTTAGTCCTTTATAGTTTGTTAAACAATTTGCAAAATGTACACCCATCCCATCTTGGCTAAATATGTTAACTTGAACCAGTTTGAAGTCAACATTGTTCTAAGTATTTGCATGGCTTCAATGTAGAAATATATACAGTACTAGACAAAAGTTTGGACACACCACCACACATCATTAGGCTTTTTACTAATCCCCATGTCAGCTGTCTCTACGAGCATAGGCGACCGGCTCGGTGGCTCTTCCACAATGACTAATTAAGATACCGACTACACTGCTCACGTAGCTCACATCTGAATCACCTCATACGGCTTCGTCCTGTATTCAGTCACCGTCATGATCCTCTATGCTATGCAGACTAGCACACGCGTAAGCGCGTCCGCCGTCCACATAGCCGACATAACGCCAAGGTCCGAGCTATCGACCAATGCATGAGTTTACAAGAGCGTTAACATGACTGCATCGGTGTCGAGCCATCAGCCACTGACTGTCGCCCGCTTCCTGGTAGCCCGACAACCTTGCCCCCAATTTTTCTAGGCGTCTGTTTGTACCCCCGTACTCCACATAATCCTTAGGCCTATGGTCTCCTCGTACGCCGTCTTACTTCGGCTAGAACACTATAACCGATGCAAGCTGCGAACACGACTCCACGAAGCCGACCTCAAATATGAATGTGACAGCCCGACCACCGTGACGATCCCGGTCTAACCTAGATCCGCTCGCGTCGCCGAGTATGACCATTGAGTGCATCATGTGAGACGACGTTTATTTGCTCATAGTGGTGACGCGTAAGTCCGCCTCTGATCGCCCTCCGACATGAATGCAAGCCACTGCTGCAATAAGTGTGCGGATACTCATCACTATGACTCGGCTGAAGATTATACCTAGCCGTCAGGCCCCAGGGCCAGGGTCCGCGCGAGCATGGCGAGATCCGGGTCACTGAACACGATCTTTCGCGGACTGATCCGCCTGACGTGTCCGACTGCTCCACATTTATTATGAGCACCGGTAGCAAGTTATAGCAGTGCTCTTATCATCATAATTTAAGTAGTCGGTGAATGTCACGCTTGGGGCTGACTGGTCTGTTGCGTGTGATGTACCACTATCATGTCTACAGAATACGAGCTGATCATCCGATTCTATCTCTACTTATTACCAAAACCGCCATTTGACGTGCGATATTTCCATGCTTATCCCTCCCCTGGTCCTTCCCGCTAATATTTTTCATTTCATGTGAACTTTCATACCAGTACATGATAATAGTAATAGCACAGAAGGTTTCCATTGGCCCCCCCGTCTTGTTACTGTTATATTGTAAAACTGGGTCCATTGAAAATGTTTAACCAGGATACGGCTACCGCACGCATACCCACGTTTACCTACACATAATTCTCCGTTCCCCGGTACTCGAACACCTTCTTCACCCCTTCGTAGTCATAAACAGACATGATACCCGTCTACATACATCCCACGGTCTAGTCATGCTAAAGGAGTACAAAAACAGTCTACCCATACGCTGCATGCCCTCCTGTCCCCAGTGAGGCCGATAGGCACATCCGAGGAGACCATTAAGGGACACCCCTGTCTCGCCGGGAACCCACCGCCACAAGAATTGTAGCAGTTCGTGGCGTTTATTTGACAGGTCAGACGAGGATGGGGTCAGACTCCTCAGCGATGATGCGCATTGTCTACACTCTCCCGGAGCTGGTTTGATTGTCCTGCCCCTGAGAGAGGCTTCCGGGCCGTTCCGTGCAAGGAACTTTTCCGGAAAGCGCCAGGACAAAGGAATTCGTTATAGGAGGATGAACAAAGGACATTATTTGGTGTACACACACACCAGCGTTGGTACAGCAACCTTGTGGGGACACACCAATTAGGTACCCACTCAATTCCTATTTTCCCTAACTGTTTAACCTGTACTCTACCACAAATATCTAATTCTACCTTAACCCTTAACACCCCCCTCCGTCCGGTCATCCACCTCCGTGCCAGGGACCAAACAAAAAGTCCACAGCTCGTCAAATCGTTGTTATGTTTGCTAATAGTTAAAAACACATTCCACACACACGTTCGATTTCATGTTGAGCTTATACCTGCCCATTTCTCTAATTATCATTTGGCACTTAGAAGGCACTTACTTGTTCCACGGCCTTTGTCGTAAGAAGAGGACCATAGAAGGGGTGCAGCGTTCAACTGTTGAGCGTACATTTTCTTCCTTTTCGAAATGACGCCGACCAAAACAATAAAAACAATTTATTTTAAACAAAACAAACCGTGAAGCTAAAAGTCTATGTGTTTGCCCTAAAACAAAGTCAAACTCCCACAAAGACAGGTGGGATAAAAGGCTTTCCCTAAGTATGGTTCCCAATCAGAGGACAACCGATAGACAGGAGGATCTCACCTACGTATGGTTCTTCAATCATCATGAGACACAACGATAGACCAGGTCTACCTACAGATGGTTCTCAATTCCAGAGACAACGATAGACAGGGCTACTAGTATGGTTCCTCCAATCGAGAGAGCAACGAGTTAGACAGGCTACTAAGTTGGTTGCTCAATCAGAGACAACGACTAGACGGGTTACCTAAGTCATGCGTTCTTCAATTCAGAGGATCAACGATAAGACTAGGGTACTTAAGTTTATGGTTCTCAATCAGAGGGACAACCGATATGACTAGGGATACCTAGGTTATGGTTTCTTCAATCAGGAACCAACGATAGACAGCAAGGTGATACCGTAAGTATGGTTCCCAATCAGTGTGAAGACAAACACGATAGGACAGCTGTTCCGCTGCATGGAGAAACCTGAATACCCTCACAGGACGTCAGTGCAAGGGAACCGGTGTCCGGCCAAAACATAGATAGAAAATCATAGAAACTAAAACACCATTAGAATGCCCGACCCCAACTCACCTTAAGAGCCCATAAAACGGCAGCCATCTTTTTAAATAATATAGGCTATAGGTGTCACGCTCTGGCCATAGAGAGGCTTTTATTCTCTATTTTGGTTAGGCCAGGGTGTGACTAGGGTGGGCATTCTAGTTTCTTTATTTCTATGTTTTCTGTTTCTATGTTTTGGCCGGGTATGGTTCTCAATCAGGGACAGCTGCCTATCGTTGTCTCTGATTGGGAATCATACTTAGGCAGCCTGTTTTGCCACCTTAGTTGTGGGTAGTTGTCTGTGTTAGTGGCCTGTATAGCCCTAGTCAGCTTCACGGTCGTTTCCTTTGTTCTTTGTTTTGTTGGCGACATTTATTTAATAAAGAAATGAMATTCGACATAGCACCACATGGTTTAACAGATACATTGACATATGAAGACAAGCCTGACCTCTCCCCTCTCTGGGCCCCAAGTGACTAAGCCCTAGCTGAGAAGGGAAAATGCACTGCCAACCCTATAGTCCAAAGGGAACCATTCTAATGGCAAGTATCTCACAAGCATATGATGAAAATAACATCTTATCTATCTATGTTACCTAACTAATTATGATTCAGCCACGACACAGGGTCCATCTGTAACTGTCCCTGTGCAATGATGTAACCCAGGAAGGACAGAGGAAGCATGAAACTCACATTTCAGCCGTTGGACAGCCGTTGGAGAACGTGTTGCTGGTGAGCCTCAGGGTCCTTTTAAAGAAATCAGAATGTCATCCACATAGACAAAAAAAAAAGTCCAATCACATCCCTCAGAATTTCATTAACCAGGCTCTGGAAAACAGCAGGATCGTTAGTGAGACCAAAKSGCATGACCAAATACACAAGAGCAGACTCAGACGAGGAGATTGGGATAAGGTATCCAAGGTTATTGATTGAAAAGCAGGGGAAAGATTGGGTGCAGGCCAGGGGAAGCTTGGGCGGGTTGCAGGAAGCCAGGTTCTGAGGCTGATGCTGGAGCAAGGGGAGTTGGGGCTGGGTAAGTTCGTCTGTAGCGGAATCCAAGGAAGCAGTGGAGTGGGTGTTCTGGGCAGGGTGGCAGAACTGAAGAGACATGGGGCTGGACACAGGGACCAGAGTGGACGGAACTGTAGCGGAGCGAAACCAGCGTCAGGCAAAGGCAACCAGGCTCTATGCATGAGCCAATGGCTAAAACGCAGACTAACTGAGCAGAGGCTACAATCTGGCAGCGTGGAAGTGGCAGTATTTGTAGAGGTCTTGATTATGGAACAGGTTGCAGCTGGTGGAGATCTGCTCTGACTCCAGTACACCTGTCTCCGCCCACAAAATCACACACACAGAGAGAGGGAGAGAGCACTGGAGGAGTGTCGGCAGGTCAAGGAGACACAGGATGAGCAGTAGAGGGCGTGGCAGGAGCAGATGTAATAGTAAATGAGAATGTGTATATTATTTCATGCCTTAAGAAATAGGCCTATTAATTGATGATTGGTTGTAAATGGTATGGTCCAGGTGGGATGTTCCGAGCTATTTAAACATAGTAATTTCTGTCTTGATGAGATAGGTGTAATGCCGCGTTCACATGCTAGTTGGAACAAGGAAACTCTAACATTTTCGACTTGGAAACTCATTGTAGAAACATGAGCTCAGAGTTTTCCACTTGAAAGTACCAGAATCAACAAATAGGAAGCTCTACGCAAATAACTTACGTTAATTTTAGTTCTGAGGTTCTAAATTTCCGATAGCACATGAATGCAGCATAATGCTGTGTTCAAGACAATTCAGAAACTCTGAAATTTCTGACTTGGAAATTTGTTGTAGCAAGATGAACTTTACCACTTGGAAAATATCAGAATCGACCAACAGGAAGCTCTACACAAAAAAAGTACACACATTTTTACTCAGAGGTTCCGAGTTTCCGACTTGTCTTGAAAGCACCATAAGGTTGGCATACTGCTGGTTTAGTTTAGTCATTATTGAGGCCTGGTTATTATGAGCTTAACTTATTATTTGCTTTACTTTCAGTTTACCTGTACAGTCCATATCATGTTTGTTGTGAACTACTGTTCACTGTAAATATACAGTGAACACTTTACCATCTTTTCTGCTTCTCACAGAAACCATCTACGCTAAGAGCACCTCCCTGCTTATCACTGAAACCTTCTCCGCTAAGAGCACCTCCCTGCTTATCACTGAAACTTTCTCCGCTAAGAGCACCTCCCTGTTTATCACTGAAACCTTCTCCGCTAAGAGCACCTCCCTGCTTATCACTGAAACCTTCTCCGCTAAGAGCACTTCCTTCACAGCCAGAAAGCTCACCACACATAAGCTATCACAGAGGTGGGGAGTGAATCATGCCAGTAAGGAAGCAGTGGATGGTTAGATGGTCAAGATAGAGGTTGCGTTCCTGGCCGACTACACGCATTGCATCAACCAATGGTTATGTGCCACGTTATTGAATGGGTAGTCGGGCCTCAGATTGCTATATCATATGTGATTATCTGATATGTTAAACACCTATCTGGCATGTGTCAGAAACAAATACAAATGTGTCTGTAATGTAGTCAGCTAAGAACGTGACCAGAAAAAGGGGCATGTTGGGGATTTAGCCAGGACACTTCATACTCTGTAATACCTCGGTTGAACATTTCATCTGAAGGATGTGTACAGCCACAAGTAATTTATGTGTTGTCATTAACTTGTTATGTTTGTTCCTTATATAATGACAAACCGGGGCGTAGGTTTAACTACTTTTAATGAACATATACTTCAGCTAGAACACTCCATGTTTAGCCATGCAAGACATTCTTTAACCATCTCACCCGCCCGCATAGCCTGCTGGGTAACGTAGTCTAAATGTTATTAACACATAACAACACAAACTGACACAATATTATAACAAGTTATGTTATAACAGAGGTTGTGCAATTCTTATGACAGGACTGTGAAGGAACAGTGGGTTCTGAAGAGCGACCATATCTCACAGACGGTATCCCTCAGGTGAAAAGAAATTTGAGGCGGCAGGTAGCCTAGTGTTGAGTGTTGGGCCATTAACCGAAAGGTTGGTGGATTGAATCCCTGCGCTGGCAAGGTCAAAATCTGTCTTTCTGCCACTGAACAAGGCAGTTAACCCACTGTTCCTAGGCCATCATTGTAAATAAGAATTTGTTCTTAAACTGACTTGCCTAGTTAAATAAAAGTTAAATAAAAAATAAAAAAGAGATTCATCGTCATAATTTCTCCTGCAAGCTCACGTGCACACACAGACACACACATCTGATCCCTGGGTCACACATTGATGTTCACACACTCGCTGGTGACGCATGTTTCTCTCTCTTGTCTGAACACCAGGGGGTCGGGCGGTATAAATGTTGTTTTATATTGAGCACCATATGCTCATGTGATTTTTCACGTTTTACTGATATTATATAGACATTTATAAGSAATTTTTCCATGTTCCAAATGAGGAGCATTTAAGCAAATGGACAAACGCTATGAAATGTCTGTAGGGTTAAATCAGTAACACCATTGCAATAATTGGCCAAATTAAGACCTAAACAGTGTTTTGGGTGAAAATGGTAAGAATATTAGCATTGAAACAAATAAAAGTAGAACAGTTAAATGGTCAAATTGCACCACCCCCTGGACAAAACTCCCATGCTGCTACCTGTGGAAGCATCGCTATACCTGCAGCCAATTACTSTCTTTTATCCGTATACCTAGGACTATCAGTCTAACATCTTAGCCATTACACCAAGGGTGTTATTGAGTTGTGAATTCAAAGTTATATTTGTGAAAAGGCTTTTGTAGGCTACCCAAATGAAGTCGTACGTAAGACACAACATCCCTTACGGAAGCTTTATCGTAGGTGTTTGGGTTGAGAATATAACGATTAATTTGTGAATTTAGATCAAATGTGTGGGAATATCCATGATGAACATCCCCGCGCCAACCAGTATCATTGAATACCACCAGGTGGCATAACCGATAGAACTCCTACTGGGAGCGTCATCAAAACAATCGTGGTGGTGACTACGTACGGGGTGTGGCTTCTCACTCTGGTCTGAAAGACTGTAAAAGCTCCAAGAGTATGTTTACAACCGAGAGAACTTCTCTTTCCATTTAGTAGCCTAAGCGAAAGAAAGAAAAATCCACAATCTAGATAAAAGACAACTGACTATTAGACCAACAATACACTAGTGAAGCTGTCAACATGTGATTGCATGAAGAGCATATATGTAGAGCCACATCAGTTGTTTGATAGATCAGATATATGTTCCCATATAAATGTTTTATTTTATTTATTTATTTAACCTGGCAAGTCAGTTAAGAACAAATTCGTATTTACAATGACGGCCTACACCGGCCAAACCCAGACGACGCTGGGCCAATTGTGTACCGCCCAATTACAGCCAGTTGTAATACAGCCTGGATTCGAACCAGGGTGTCTGTAGTGACAACTCAAGCACTGAGATGCAGTGCCTTAMACCGCTGCGCCACTCGGGACCCCAAATGTAACCCATGCTTGAGGATTTGGCTTTGACCCTTCCCTGTCTTACTTTTTTACTCCACCAAATACATGATTGGGATGTGGTTTCAAATTAGGCTACTGTGTATGTGTTATGGGTGGTTTGTTGAGCTATTACAGTTACTGGGGAACTACAGCAAGGAAGGGTCATATTTGATAAGAAACTAAAGACAAAAGCCTCAGTTTCGTAAAGCATTAATCAGCAGTTGAAGCCTGTTTCGGTAAAAAGCTGGGGAATGGGGCCGGAGAAATGTAACTACTCTCAAATTCATAGACAGAGCTATGGATGCAATGACTGACCATCCATGATAGCAAACTTATAGTTCTACCATGTTTTGAGGCTATATAGTGTTTGTTTACATTTACTTTGTTTACAAACATTGAAGTAAAACAAGCGTATATTTGGGGTTTTGATGGAGTACTACAGTTGAACTAAGCTCATGAGGCATTTATATTCTTCAAGAATCAATGGGTCATATCATTACTTTATAAGTAAAAAAATGGATGTAATAAATGGATATTGCCCCTTTAAGCACTTAAACCCCCTGATTTACTCTCACACACACACACACACACACACACACACACACACACTGATTTAATTTGAGCAAATAGATTTTGTCATAGGCAACGTAGCAAAAACATTGGTGAAGAAATAGTTCTTGGCGGGAGGGGCAAGTACTTTCCCACCAGAGGGGAAGATTTGACTCATTCTGTTCACAGAAGTATATCTGTTGGGCCACCGTTAACCTTTGGCAATAAAAAATAAGATATTTGCGTTCCAGCAATGCCGCACAAAAAGAGAAGCCATGCCCATCATAAAAYGTCACAGGAGGTGAGTTTTCCGTTTAAAATTATTGTTGCAGGTTAGGCTACTTTTTCAGTCAACTTTTTAAAATGAAGAGACCTAGACCTAGAGGTTACCATAACTGTGCAATCGACAAAGCAACGTTCCAACACATGCATGCGTTTGGATGCAGGAATGTCCYACGATTAAGCGCGAGTTTTGCCTCAATTGGCGTCATCTAACTCGTAGCCAGGTAGAGGTCATTGTTACAAAAACTTACTTTGAGAAACGATTTACTGATATCTTTATGGAAAATGGAATAGGCTATATTACAAGAATCTGGCTTTGTTTGAGGCTTTTTAAAAAACGCGCTTTTGCATTACGCACGAATTGCGCAACCCCAAACACGTATTGTGGTTTTGGATGAAAGGCTGTGAATGCAGTTCAACACTCGACTGTCAATTGGTTATGCCGAAACGCTAGACTCTTTGGTTTAACTTATCTAAAAAGACAAAGCTATATGCCGTAGAATGCAAACCAGCTATATGCCGTAGAATGCAAACCTAGCAGTCTCTTGACATCACCACAACCGCCCCATATAGACACTTCGTTTAGGGTAAGATCGTTATCAGTCTACTGTAACATTGTTTGAACATAAGGGAGTGGTTATGTTCCCGAAACGCATGGGAAATAATTATTCTTAAAAAAGACACGGAAAACAGGCTAGACTAGAGGCTACACATGTTGGGACAGAGGTATCCGTAGGCTATAGTCGATTCTTCTCATCTTAACTGCTTCTCACCGTTTTTCCCATGGCGTATGCTGCCTATTGGATGAGCCTTGTGAGTATATGGCTATTAGCCAGCTATTTCTCATTCAACGTCTAAATTAACATAACATCCTTCAGGCAGTAAGATATCTGGGCATGTGCATCACCATCTGAGGCAGCATTATTTTAGACACTTAAAATAGTTCCACTGTTGGAAACAAAACAGACATTCCAACTATTGTCTTGGTAAAGTTGATGTATTAGTTTACAATGAGTAGTAGAATACACAAGAAGCCTAATGATGTGAAATGAATGACATGTTATGTAGCATAAAAAAGGGTTGGGACACATTTCTTGGCAGGCTAGAACATTATTTAATAGGGTGTGTGACTGTTTAAACATTAGATATGATCAAATACACATTCAGCTGCTGGCACCATTGCTTGGACTTTTACAGGTATGGAGAGACATTGGTGTTGATCACTCGATTACCTTTAACTCTTATTTGGATAAAGCATTACAGTATATCCAGTCTCTGAACATCTCCTGAGTGTGCAAGGTCAAGTTGAGACAGATTCATTATTGGTTATTTACATCTTCACTTGCGTATATTGGCACATAAGGAGATAATTTGTGTTAATAAAGGTMAAATAAAAAATKATTTGTGACACCAATATGGCAGTTACGTACCACCATCTGAATTTTGATTGAACTTTTTACAGTATAATTTGACAGGGCTATGTTAGTTGGTTTGAAGTTGGCTGRTATGACAGGTCTCACTCTCAGAATATAATAAATGGGTATAATAATAATAACAATAATAATATTAATAATAAATGGCATTTAGCAGATGCTTTTATSCGAAGAGACTTAGTCATGCATGCATAGATTTTTTGTATGGGTGGCCCCAGCAGGAATCAAACCGACGATCCTGGCTTTCAAAGAAAATGGAGCATTACTTCATTGGCTTCATAACAATTATGGCTTTACTYAAAGTTAGGGACTTTACTGTAATATCCAAAACAATGCTAGTAACCTATCAGACAACAATAGGTGGAGATGACCACTTCCTTCCCAGACCCAGGTGGTTTTCTGTGGCTGTAACGGAATGCTTGGGTAGATAGCCAACAACAACAGCAGACCGTAGAACTTTCCAATGGTGCAGTTAGTTATTGTATTTCAATTTGAATTTCAACAATCTTCATAGAATTGGAATTTAATTGGAATTAAACTGTTTGGACTGTTTGAATGGAATTGTAAAAACATTTAATCTGTGAAATTCAATTGAATTCAATATTTGTACAATTCCCAGTTAATAGAATTAATGCACTTCGTATCAAAAATGTATTTCAGGGATTTGTTTTAAATCATTTCAARTTGTATTTATATATTTCCAGTATAGCTTTCTGAACAGGGACATGTGTGTGTCTTTTGCAGCAGAGAACAGCTCCTAGTACCACACWTGGAGAGCAGCAGGTGGATGACAGGCCCWATAATACTCGAGCTGSTGCAGCCTCRAAGGCTCAGGTAAGACCCTTCTAAACAATGTTCACATCATGGTGCGGATACACATGCCAATTACCACTGTTAGTGCAGATGTGGTGCACTCAACTACAKTAATGTGATGAATAACTGACTGAGAACTAAAGACCTACAGTGTTGTGAAAAAGTTGTCACACGGAGCGGAACAGGTGAACCCAACAGCAGACTCAGACGAGGAGACTGGGATGAGGTAACCAAGGTATTTATTGAAACACAGGGGAAAGATTGAGTGCAGGCCAGGGGAAGCTCAGGCGGGTTGCCGGAAACCAGGTGCGAAGGCTGAGGCTGGAGCGAGAGGTGTTGGACCACGGTAAGCAGGTCCGGAGTGGAATCCAAGGGAGCCYTAGAGTGGGGAATCCAGGACAGAGTAGCAGGACTGACGACAAGTCGGACTGGAGACAGGGACCAATGTCAGAGCGGGCAGAACTGTAGCGGAGCGGAAAACAGCYTCAGGCAAGGYAAACCAGGAACAACCGGCTAGAAACATGGACTGACTGAGCAGAGATTACGATCTGGCAGTATGGAAGAGGCAGGACTATGTAGTATATGTAGAGGTCTTGATTAGGGAACAGGTTGCAGCTGGTGGGGATCTGCTCTGACTCCAGCACGCCTGTCTCCACACGCACGCACGCACGCGCGCGCGCACGCACGCACGCACGCACGCACGCACACACACACACACACACACACACACACACACACACACACACACACACACACACACAGAGAGCGGCAGAGGGAGAGAGCACTGGGGGAGTGGCGGCAGGTCAAGGAGACACAGGATAAGCAGTAGAGGGCATTGCAGGAGCAGATGTGACAGGACAGTGAAGCATTTTTTGTTCTTTTGGCTGTAAACTTATGGGACCAAATACTAAATTTTTTACTACTTTAATACACATAGGTTAATTTGTCCCAATACTTTTGCTCCTATAAAATGGGGAACCATGAACAAAAAGAGCAACAAATTTGAAATTTTGGAATGGCCTAGTCAAAGACAAGACCTAATCCCGATTGAGATGTTGTGGCAGGACTTGAAACGAGTATTTCATGCTTGGAAACTCACAAATATCACTGAGTTAAAGCAGTTCTGRATGGATGAGTCAGACAAAATCCTCCACAGCGACGTGAGAGACGGATCAACAACTACAGGAAGAGTTTGGTGGGAGTTAAAAGTGGCACAACCAGTTAGTTATTYAGTYTAAGGGGGCAATTACTTTTTCACACAGGGGCATTGGGTGTTGCATAACTTTGTTTATGAAATAAATGAAATAATTATGCAATTGTTGTGTTATTTGTTCACTCAGGCTCCCTTTATATTAGGTTTTGGTTGAAGATCTGAATTTCAGTATCAAAAATATGCAAAAGTAGAGAAAATTAGAAAAGGGGCAAATACTTTTTCACAGACCTGTACAGTATGTTAGCCTGGGAGTCAACAGCCAGACTTTAACTCTGGAGACTTTATCYCCCTCGAGTGGGGTAAAGAAGCATGTTCTCAGTTACAAGAATGAGTGGGGCAACAGGTGGTCATGCAGGCTGCTAATTTCACCATCCACTTGACTGGATCCCTTTCTTTAGCCATCTCAGTGATTTGGTTTCACAAGGCTCTCTGGGACTTGTTTTTTTGGATGTTACTTCTGTAAAAGTTGTTAGTCTAAAGTTGTTATCAAAAACTATTATACTGAACACAAATATAAACGCAACATGCAACAATTTTAAAGATTTTGTTGAGTTACAGTTCATATAAGGAAATCAGTCAATCTAAATAAAWAAATTAGGCCCTAATCTATGGATTTCACATGACTGGGCATGGGCGCAACCATGGGTGGGCCTGGGAGGGCATAGGACGACCGACTGGGGAGCCAGGCCCAGCCAATCAGAATGAGTTTTCCCCTACAAAAGGGCTTTATTACAGACAGAAATAATCCTGTATACATCTGTATTCATTTCTAGCTGAAGGGACTAATGAGGGGACCAGGGGACTTATGACATAGCGTTTGGCAGTGGTTCCAGGTCTGGTGACACGAGCAGTATGGGACTGTGATGAACGACATGTATCTAAATATAGTGAGGAGCCCCACTTCACCCGGGACTCCAGTTACACAGACAGAAACACAAAGCCCAGGCCAAGGGAACACAGCCCAGTACAGATGTTGGGTCTTAATTTGATCACTCTTTTGTCACAGATATTTTTCTGCGCATCAGGAAATTCAAATGAGCTTGAAAACCTACTGTTTTCTTTCCGTGCAGGGGCAGTCGAGTCACTCGGACAAGTGCCAGCTGGTTAAAAAAAGCACAAGACAGAMTATTAATACATGTTCTACTGCTATTGCTGGCCTATAGGTCATGTTACAACAACATTCCAATCTACACAAATGTATCTGAAATGCATCCATACACATTAACATGTGGTGTTTTATATAGCTAAATAACACAAGATAGATATTGGTCTCCACTARGACATACAGATGTCAAGTTTATCCAAAATGCAGCCGTACAGCAGGCTACACCGAAACTATAGCCTACCGTAGCCTATCAAAACAAATTACACACAGGCCTATAATATCAGATGTTAGACAAGATGACATTGAGAATAGTGAGGTAGCCTATGMAATGGAGCGCAATGCCGCATGAAAGAGTTGCTTTGAAAAATAACAAAATTGACTTGACTTAGTTACACATTTAAAATATGGACAGTACAAGGATATTTTACCCCGATCTTGATAAGAAATMACCATACCAGACACTTTTATTTTAAAGACAGTTGTATTTAATGGATAACATATATAGGAAACAAATAAAATAATAACAGTAGGCTACACCAACATTAGTTTCATTCATACAATGTGTTGGGTAAATTGCCACAGTGGATTTGCCCTGGTAAACAAGGAAATACTTTATTTATATTGTAAGGAATGCTTGTCAAATAGATAAATCATCCTTAGTCTGTTCCAAAATAACTAAGTTGTTCCGATGATAATACCAACCAGAGGGCGAACATATCGACCGATCTAAGATAGCGTATGTTATTACGCTAATGTCGGGAAGGAAGCTCTCCTGGGTTACGGCAGTTTGGGAGCAACAATCKGCCATTTGTTGTCATCTAGAGAATTTCATGGCAGAAGTGARGAAGGTATTCGAGTATCCGGGAGAGAGGCGGCCAGTAAACTTCTTGAATTACATCAACTCCCGTAGTGTGGCAGACTACGAGGTTGATTTTCGCACGTTGGCCGTCGAGAGTGCCTGGAATCCGGAGTCTCTTTTCCATACCTTTCTTCACGGATTATCTGAGGTGGTAAAAGATGAGCTAGCTGCTCGGAACTACCGGTGGACCTCGATTCCCTCATTGCCCTCACCATTAGAATTGATGGACGCCTAAGGGAACGCAGGAGTGAGAGGTCTGGTCTCGGGCACACTAGTTAATCCGCAGTGGCTCGCTCACCTCTGAGGGAACCCGGAAGTCCCCGAGGATGGGTGTTTCCGAGAGGATCCGAAGCCACCCATGCTCCCTCGAGAATCATCGACGACGGGTGAGTCGGTTACACCAGAACCTATGCAACTGGGAGGAGCTAGATTATCGCCTAGGGAACGTTCACGTAGGCTAAGCTCCAGCAGTTGTCTGTTCTGCGGGGCATTTCATTGCTACCTGTCCAGTGAGGAGACCTAGATCATTAGTAGGTACAAGTACTCTGGTGAGTCAGACTGGGAATTCCCCAATGAATCACCCCCCCTTTTGCTGTTCTGCTGTGGGGAGACGAGTCAAAATCTTTTCGGGTGATCATTGACTCTGGGGCTGATGAGAGTTTCATGGATGCTACCCTGATATCTGAGCTAGGTATTCCCACTCAACCCCTTTCCGTTCCCATGGGMGCCAGAGCACTGGACGGCCGTTCCATTGGCAGAGTCATGCCGTTTGGACGCTCCTGCTGTCTTCCAGGCATGTTGAATCGGTTTGTTTTTGTATACCTCGATGACATCCTGGTTTTCTCCCATTCTGCCCAGGAACATGTTCTTCAGTGCCTTCTGGAGAACCAGTTGTTTGTTAAAATGGAGAAGTGTGAGTTCCACCGCTCCACAATCACTTTTCTGGGAACATCTSTGAAMGGAATGTTCAGATGGATCTGGAAAAAGTGAGCTGTGGTGGATTGGCCCCAACCCACGGCCAGGGTGCAGCAACAGCGGTTTCTGGCGTTTCTCATTTTTACCGCCATTTCATTCGGGGCTACAGCAACCTTGCGGCTCCKCTCTCTGCACTCACCTCTCCCAAGGTACCGTTCACATGGTCCCCAGCAGCAAACAAGGCTTTTGTCTATTTGAAGCAACGATCCACCACTGCCCTCATCCATCCGGATCCGACCAGTCAGTTTGTGGTGGAGGTTGACGCTTCCGACGTGGGAGTAGGGCCCGTTCTTTCCCAGCGATCTGTCCAGGACCAAAAGCTTCATGTCCTATCGTCTCAACTCGGCYGAGAGGAACTATGACGTTGACAACTGGGAACTCCTAGCAGTAAAGATGGCCCTGGAGGAGTGGAGGTATTGGGTGGAAGGGAACATCCATTTTTGGTTTGGACTGACCACAAGAATTTGGAATATCGCAGCCAAGCGCATTAACTCTAGGCAGGCCTGGTGGGCTCTGTTATTCACTAAGTTTAATTTCACCATCTCCTACCGCCCAGGGTCCAAAAATYTGAAGCCGGACGCCCTTTCCRGCCTGTACAGTTCCGCTGCCACACCCTCGGAATCAGAGACCAATCTCCCTGCCTCATGTTTGGCGGCTGCGGTTGTCTGGGGTATTAAGGCTCTGTTTCGCAAAGCACAACATTCCCAGCCGGACTCTGGGGAGGCCCGGCTAACCGGATGTTCGTTCCTGATTCGGTCCCAAGTCCTGGAATGGGCTCACTCCTCCAGGCTTACCTGTCATCCTGGTGCTTGTCGTACCCTGGCTTTTCTCCGACAGCGCTTCTGGTGGCCCACCATGGRTTCTGATGTCTCGGCCTTTGTCGCCGCATGCATGGTGTGTGCCCAAAGCAAGACTCTGCGGCAWGCTCCGTCTGGTCTCCGTCAGACACTTCCTGTTCCTCATCYCCCCTGGTCCCATATTTCCCTGGATTTTGTCACCGGGCTTCCTCCGTCAGATGGCAACACCCCAATCCTGATGGTGGTTGACAGGTTCTCCAAGGCCGCCCATTTTATCCCTCTTCCTAAATTACCTTCCGCCAAGGAGACGGCCCAGCTCATGGTGCAGCACGTCTTCCGAATCCATGGACTCCCGGTCGACATTGTCTCAGATCGGGGTCCTCAGTTTTCGTCCCGATTCTGGAAGGCGTTCTGCACCCTTATCAGGTTGTCGGCCAGCAAGTCCTCCGGGTTTCATCCCCAGTCCAACGGCCAATCGGTGCGAGCTAATCAAGATATGGAGATGACACTCCGGTGTCTTGTTGCCAGTAACCCCACCGCCTCAAGTCAGCAACTGGTCTGGGTGGAATATGCCAGGAACACTCTCCCCTGCTCGGCTACTGGACTGTCCCCCTTCGAATGCTCCATGGGATATCAGCCCCTGCTCTTCCCAGAGCAATAAGCGGAGGTCAACATACCTTCAGCCCAGATGTTCGTCTGTCGCTGTCGGCGTACCTGGAAAAGAGCTTGGGTGGCTCTTATCAAGACAACCTCCAGGTATCGTCGACAAGCAGACCGCCACCGGACTCTGGCTCCTRGCTGTCGGGCAGAGGGTATGGTTGTCTTGTTCAGTTATGGGTAAGTGGACTGGAGGCAGGGCATGAAAGGGATAACAAATCCAGTTGTTTGTGTCATCCGTTTTGGGAAAGTACCTGCGTAATTGCGCACACAACTCACTAAGGTGCTTCGCTTTATCACAATTGACATTGTCCATAAGGTTGAGTTCATTTGCACACAAAAAATCATACAATGATGGAAAGACCTGTGTGTTGTCCTTGTTAATGRAGACAGAGAAGAGCTCCAACTTCTTAATCATAGCCTCAATTTTGTCCCGCACATTGAATATAGTTGTGGAAAGTCCCTGTCATCCTAGATTCGGAACATTCAGGCYAGAAAAATCATCACTCAGATAGGCCAGTCGTATGAGAAACTCGTCATCATGCAAGCAGTCAGACAAGTGAAAATTACGGTCAGTAAAAAAAACTTTAAGCCTCTCTCGCAATTCCCAAAAAACGTGTCAATACTTTGCCACTTGATAACCAGCGCACTTCTGTATGTTGTAAAAGCGTTATGTGGTRGCTGCCCATATCATTGCATAGTGCAGAAAATACACGAGAGTTCAGGGGCCTTGCTTTAACAAAGTTAAACCTTTTCACTGTAGTGTCCAAAACGTCTTTCAAGCTGTCAGGCATTCCCTTGGCAGCAAGAGCCTCTCGGTGGATTTGCTTGCACGCACGTTACCACTCCACTATGTCCTGTCTTGGCTTTTGCGCCATCAGTACAGATACTAACATGAGCAGCAGCTACGTTTGACTACATACAGACCGTGAGTGGAATTCCTGCGAAAGAGTAAAGGTTAATGTGATTGGATGTTAATTATTTGACTAGGCTACCTGTATTTGACATTGTGTTGTTATTTCGCTGAACACTAGATGGTTTAATTTTATTTTTGGCAGTGAAATGAGGCTACTCAGGCGAGAAAAAAACCTCACCCAAATGTATAGCCCCGTTGGAAAATATAAATGGACTGTTTGAAAATGTGAAGGAAAAAAAAAATGTTWAAAAAATGTTAGAGCTGCAATCTGACTTTGTTGCCGTACAGAAAGCCCTGGTTGGTTTAGAAGTTGTACTTAATGKGGGCAAGACTAAAAACATGTTGTTCTGTAATTCTTGCAAAAATGTTTCAGATGGACTACATATTTATTCATTAGATGGTTCTCCCATCGATTGGGTTCCCGCCTATAAATATCTCAGCATTTGGATTGACAAAGACTTTATGTAAAAATAAAATACAGATGAGCTAGTTATTAATAAGCTAATAATTCAAGTGGGGATTTTTTTTTTAAAGAGATCTTGRCTGTCCCTAAATAGCAGGAAGCAAAATTTACAGTCAACTTTCCTGCTAGTTCTTGACTATAGTGACACCATTTATCAGATTGCAGCAGCCTTAAACCTTTGGAATCCATCTGCCATAGCGCCCTTCACTTTATCACAGGTGAAAGTTTTAATACTCAACACTGCATCTTGTATTAAAAGGTTGGCTGGTCCTCATTAAAGTCCCGTAGATCGCTTCATTATTCCCTTTTTGTTTACAGAGCTCTACTACACAAGCTTCCGACTTACCTAACTTCTCTGTTAAGATATAAAAGATACCAAACCCGTTCACAAGGTTGGTTAACTCTTGAGGTTCCTCGGGTCTCCACTGAACTAGGTAAATCCGTTTTAAAGCACCTAATTTCTGGAACCAACTAAAAAATACATTTCAATTGGATGTTCTGGTGCCACTCTGACAATTTAAAATATAGATTGGGGACCTTCTAATTGAGGAATGTAATTGTTTTTGTTGAATATTTGTGTTGTCATGTATTTTAATTGTTTTTATATTGTATTTGATTTGACATTTTTTATAAGAAATTGTGTAGGCAAGGCTCCCTTGTGAAAGAGACCCTGGTCTCAATGGTGACTCCCTGCTTAAATAAATGGAAAATAAAGTAAAAACAAAACAGGTTCCAGTATGGCTATGTTGTTCCCCTAGGTGCAACAGCTGGTTTTACAGGCTTGGTGATCTTACACAACAAATCTTTAAAGGTGTGTCTGAAAGCGTGAGTGTGCTTGATGATGTGTGGATAAGACAAGTCTGGAGTGTGTGTTTGTGTGTCTCAGTGTCTATCTATGTATGTTTGAATTTGTAAGCTATAAGAGTAGTGAGGCCACATTTTGATGCAACTGGTGGCAGAAGTGGGATCTGCAATAGCAACAGGTGCCTCCAGGATCTAAGATGGTTACTCTGGCTGCATTTAGACAGGCATCCCAATTCTGATCTTTCTTTCACTAATTGGTCTTTTGACCAATTAGATCAGCTATGAAAAAGACCTGATGTGAAATTATCTGATGTTATTGGTCAAAAGACCAATTATTGGAGGAAAAAAACAATTGTGTATAAAACCCTGGATGACTGACAGGGGGCGCTGTATTGAAGCCACCACGCAGTGATCTTGGCACTCCTCAATTGTAAAAAAATATTTTGGAAGCTATAGAAATGCATTTATTAATGTCTACATTCGTTTTTGACAGTCTTTTTTATATTAGACACCTTAATGCACACTTTTAAATTATATTATGTGAGCTAAAGTATTTTTGTTGTTGAGAGTACTGTTACTGTTCCCACTACAACAARAAAAATACAGGTACATTTATCTTTGAAACATTTAATTTAAATACTGTAGAATTCCATTAATTCCTCTCAATGGCCAATGCATACTATTCAGAGTTTATATACGTCATTGGTCTAAACCCATCCTATGTGTTTACATACTGTATCTATTGCCTGACCAATGCACTGAAGATATAATTCACTGCTTGGTTCGTTCAATATCATTTTACAGGTACCATAGAGTTCTTTCACAATCTCAGTCATCTGGTCTTACTCCGTTTCTCACACTCAGTGTCCTGAGGTATATGGGAGTGGCGTGGGTTCGAGGTACCTATTGACTAAGGTGCCTCGTGGTCAGTATTAGAACTGCTCCTAGTAGTTTAATACTGAGACTACACCTAGCTAGTAGTTTAATACTGAGACTACACCTAGCTAGTAGTTTAATACTGAGACTACACCTAGCTAGTAGTTTAAATACGGAGAACTACACCTAGCTAGTAGTTTAAAATACGGAGACTACACCTAGCTAGTAGTTTAATACTGAGACTACACCTAGCTAGTAGTTTAATACTGAGACTACACCTAGCTAGTAGTTTAATACGGAGACTACACCTAAGCTAGTAGTTTAATACGGAGACTACACCTAGCTAGTAGTTTAATACGGAGACTACACCTAGTAGTAGTTTAATACGGAGACTACACTAGCTAGTAGTTTAATACGGAGACTACACCTAGCTAGTAGTTTAATACGGAGACTACACCTAGCTAGTAGTTTAATACGAGACTACACCTAGCTAGTAGTTTAATACGAGACTACACCTAGCTAGTAGTTTAATACTGAGACTACACCTAGCTAGTAGTTTAATACTGAGACACACCTAGCTAGTAGTTTAATAGGAGACTACACCTAGCTAGTAGTTAAATACGGAGACTACACTAGCTAGTAGTTAATACGGAGACTACACCTAGATAGTAGTTTAATACGGAGACTACACCTAGCTAGTAGTTTAATACTGAGATCACACCTAGTAGTAGTTTAATACGAGACTACACCTAGCTAGTAGTTTAATACTGAGACTACACCTAGCTAGTAGTTTAATACTGAGACTACACCTAGCTAGTAGTTTAATACTGAGACTACACCTAGCTAGTAGTTTAATACGGAGACTACACCTAGCTAGTAGTTTAATACGGAGACTACACCTAGTAGTTTAATACGGATACACTAGTAGTAGTTTAATACGGAGACTACACCTAGCTAGTAGTTTAATACGGAGAACTACACCTAGCTAGTAGTTTAATACGGAGACTACACCTAGCTAGTAGTTTAATACTGAGACTACACCTAGATAGTAGTTTAATACGGAGACTACACCTAGCTAGTAGTTTAATACGGAGACTACACCTAGCTAGTAGTTTAATACGGAGACTACACCTAGCTAGTAGTTAATACTGAGACTACACCTAGCTAGTAGTTTAATACGGAGACTACACCTAGCTAGTAGTTTAATACGAGACTACACTAGCTAGTAGTTTAATACTGAGACTACACCTAGCTAGTAGTTTAATACTGAGACTACACCTAGCTAGTAGTTTAATACGGAGACTACACCTAGCTAGTAGTTTAATACGGAGAACTAACACCCTAAGCTAGTAGTTTAATACGGAGACTACACCTAGCTAGTAGTTTAATACGGAGACTACACCTAGCTAGTAGTTTAATACAGAGACTACACCTGGTAGTTCACTTCTGAGGGACGAAGGACACAGATCAAGTCTTTGACCACAGACTCATTCTGTCACAGTGACTCACTCAAAGACTGCATTGTCTACCCATCTCCCCCAAAGATTACCCACAGGAACATAGTGAGGTCATGGATTAGGTATATTTCTCTGCGATAAAATGGAGTGAGGGGATTGTTCTGTGCACTATCAGCAGTTTATAATTACACCAAAATCTTGTCTTGCATTCTGTTTTTGGCATGAGTGAAAGATAATAGATACTAGAACGGATGCCTTCACGTGCAATACCTGCATGCAAGACAGGTGGATATTTACATTTATGTCGAACTTGTTTGCGTTCCCTTTATCTACAGTCCACTCAAAGCACATTGCATTGTATCCAGATGTGTAAGGTGAAAAGGTTCTCTATCTTAACCAGGACTAATCATTGTAGGCAGATGTGTTAGTTAGGTCAAACAGTTCTCTACCTTAACCAAGACTAATCATTGCTGGACTATGGACTAGGACTATGGACCAACACCATGTTGCTGACATACGAACTATTAAAATTTTGTGAATAGGCGTCACATTGAGGACTCACATC
>NW_019957532.1:0-28031 GCF_002910315.2 Salvelinus sp. IW2-2015 | reverse complement strand
TTCAATCCTCCTAAACTGTGTCAAGCCACATCTAGTGTATATGTTTGTGCATGTGAGCATGCACGTGTGTGTGTGTGTGCTGTGTGTGTGTGTGTGTGTGTGTGTGTGTGTGTGTGTGTGTGTGTGTGTGTGTGTGTGTGTGTGTGTGTGTGTGGTGTGTGTGTGTGTGTGCTGTGTGTGGTGTGTGTGTTGCAACCTGGCTGAATTCAGATTCAAAGGCTTTTGACGTTGGTACAGCCCCAAATTTCTCAAAAAGGATTGCACACACAAACTCACATATGAAAACCTCGTAAAATATATACTGTAACTGTGTGCTAAAAAAAAGGTTTCTGTAACGCTCGTCGTTGGAATGAGGTGAGGACCAAAGCGCAGCGTGGTAAGTGTTCATCATTATATTTATTAAACATAGAACACTAAACAAAATAACAAAGGAGAATGAAACGCAACAGTTCTGTAAGGTGACATCCACTACACAGAAAATAATCACCCACTAAACACAATGAAAAACAGGCTACCTAAATCTGGCTCCCAATCAGAGACGACTGATACCTGCCTCTGATTGAGAACCATACTAGGCCAAACACATAGAAAAGGACAATAGAACAAAACATAGAAAAAACAACATAGAATGCCCACCCCAACTCACGCCCTGACCAAAGTAAAATAAAGACATAACAAAGGAACTAAGGTCAGAACGTGACAGTTTCTCACCCTGATAATTGTTGAAGACATATACTGTATCTTGTAACTTCACCAAGCCAGAACAATCATTCACTAAATACTAGATAACAGCAATGGGCATATGTGTTAATACATTTTGACAGCTATATGCTTCCATATATCTGGGGAAAAAACTTCTGTCAGTGATCACCACATGACCACCATATGTGACCTTGCACATAGGACCTATCTGACATCACATCCACATTATGCACACTGATACCCTAACAGGACATATCTGACGCCACATCCACATTATGCCCACTGATACCCTAACAGGAGGCCAATGACTATAGAGGCAGGCTTGAGGCGATTGACAAGAAAAACTAGTCCCATGGGGCAAGACTCCGATTGAACCTCTTTTCTCCTCCCTCTGCTTCATTTCAGTCTTCCTCCTCTTTTCCTTCTTATCTACATCACTGGCTCCTAGCCGATAACGGCCGGGAATATGGTGAATGTGGGCGGCCTGGGGGGATAAAGAGTGGGAATGGATATGGGAAAATGTAGTTTTTTTAGGAGTTTAAAAGTCAATAAGTATGGGATATTGTTTACTACAGTCGAATAGAGAAAGACAATTGTTGAAGAAATAGAGTAGAAATTAATAGAATAGAACAGAATAGAACAGAACAGCATAGAACAGAATATAATGAGTCTCCTGAATGTATGACTACATAATAACTAGGAATCTGAAAGATATCTATAGACATGACAGTGACGTGCCAAAAACGATGATAATTTATTAAAATAGCTATATTCATATTTCTCCCCTCTACATCAAGAGGACTAATTTCATGCTAATAAAATGACCAATAAGAAAATCAAATGACTAATCAACCCAATGAATCAATCTGTCACACACGTTGTCGGGAAAAGGAGAAGAGGACCAAGGTGCAGCGTGATAAGTGTTCATATTATTTAATAAAAATACGCAACACTTGGCAAAACAACAAACACGACAAACGAACAGTCCTGAAAGGTGAAACAAACACTAAACAGGAAACAAACACCCACAACCCATAGTGGGAAAACAGGCTACCTAAATATGATTCTCAATCAGAGACAACGATCGACAGCTGCCTCTGATTGAGAACCATATCAGGCCAGACATAGAAATACAACAACATAGAAAACAGAGCATAGACTACCCATCCAAACTCACGCCCTGACCAACCTAACACAAAGACATAAAAAGAAACTAAGGTCAGAACGTGACACAATCAATTAGTTAGTGATATTATTTTACAACAGCAGAGTTGATTGGATAAAAAGGATGTGCACAAACAAACAAAAGTATTATACACATTGTTTTAATTTATGTGGCCTACATTTTAATCTGTTCTCCAATTTTGTTGATGGGATTGGAAGCCATTCCGCTCTGTGACCACCTATTTGACCTGTGAGGATGTTTATGACAAGGATGAGGGTATAAAACAAAATGMCCGCTGATGATGAAGATAAGCCATGAGAAAGAGAAGAGATTGGACCACTGTCAAAACAGCCAGTCAGTCCCCATACCCCCTCTCTATGGACGGAAGAAGAGCTTCAAAGACAGCTGAGTCTGTTTCTGAACACACACACACACAATGTGCTGTACACACGCGTGGACACGCAAACACACACACTCACACACTAACTAGATCCAGGCAGAGATTGGTGCAGGAAGAAATTAAATAAATTTCTGATGTCTGTCACTGTTACATCAATAGGGACATCATTCCTGCATATTTTGTTTGTCTGCATTAAAATACAGACTGAAAGATTCAGCTAGATGAAAGACAGAGGAAACGGGGTGCCGTTTAGACTATATATGGTGGAACAAATTTGAACCAGCTTTGGCACTTTTAATTGTCCAACCTGAGGTTAATTTCTCACGATTTATGACATGTTCATTTATAAGGCACCACCTTTGAAACAACTTTTACCCTGACATTTGTCTTTGATTTTCCTGCAACCCCTGCTTAGGGTTGCAAAGCTACCAGTAATTTACCAAAGGTGCAAAAATCTTCGATAATATTGGTATTTAACAGGCAATCTATGGAAATCTATGGTAACTTTGGTAATTTATACTTTAAAATAACTTAAAAATACATATATTTATATATACTATTCCTTTTTTATATCTGTGTCCATAATGTCCATGAGTTTCAATTTGATAGATCAAATCAAATTGTATTTGTGACATGTGCCAAATGTGTGAGTGTGTAGGTAGAGTCCAGTGAGTGTGTGAGTAGAGTCCAGTGAGTGTGTGAGTAGAGTCCAGTGAGTGTGTGAGTAGAGTCCAGTGAGTGTGTGGGTAAAGTCCAGTGAGTGTGTGGGTAAAGTCCAGTGAGTGTGTGGGTAGAGTCCAGTGAGTGTGTGGGTAGAGTCCAGTGAGTGTGTGGGTAGAGTCCAGTGAGTGTGTGGGTAGAGTCCAGTGAGTGTGTTAGTAGAGTCCAGTGAGTGTGTGGGTAGAGTCCAGTGAGTGTGTGGGTAGAGTCCAGTGAGTGTGTGGGTAGAGTCCCCAGTTGACGCTCCCCCTCGTTCGCTGGTGCGCGCTGTTGGTTTAGAGGTTCCAACTGAGTGTGTTGGTTACGAGTGTCTTCCGCCGCGCTGATGTGATCGCCATACCAGCTGAGCCTTGGCCGTTTCCCTCGCTTCTCTGGTCTGCCTGAGGACCCAGTGTGCCGCGGCATGCTCTCCTCTTAGAAGTAGCGTCCTCTGGGCCGCTTGAGACCCACTGCGTGGCTGGGGGCTTAGAGTCTCCTCAGTGGAGTCGTCCATCAGGTCGTTAGAGTCTCGATCTGCCTGACTCGAGTTGTCACCCGTGGTCTGCAGTCCAGTGAGTGTTGTGCGTATTAGAGTCCACACCACCCATGAAGGGGCTTGTACGTCCCCTTGCGTCTCGTTCGTGTTCTTTAGTCTCTTCACGTGGTTCCACTGTGAACTTGGCGGGTGCTGCCGGAGTGTGGTAGGTCCTTTCCTACAGGCCCCCAGTCCTCCTAGGGCTTTCTCACCTCTGTGAGTTGGTGTGGGTGTGCGTTTTAGATGTTCCAGTTGAGTTGTTCGTGGTTATCTAAATGATGCGTGTCCATGCAGTGAGCTGGTTGTGGTCTACGCAGTCCAAATCGAGTTGTTTCGGTGGTTAGGGCCTCGTATACAGTCCATCCTACGTCGAAGTGTGTGTGGCTTAAGTCGTCCGTGAGTGTGGTGTTCCGCGCGTCTGTCCCTGACCACCCTTTGAAGCGCCTGGGTTCTTGCGTCTCCAGTGGGAGGTGCTGTGGTGTTAGGGAGTCCCGTTAAATCACAGGTGGAGTGTGTGGTTAGAGTCCAGTGTGTGTTGGTTAGCAGCAGTTGAAGTGTGTGGTTAGAGTCCAGTGTGGTGTGGGTTAGAGTCCAGTGAGTGTGTGGTTAGAGTCTCCAGTGAGTGTGGTGGTTAGAGCGTGAGTGTCGTGGTTAGAGTCCAGTGAGTGTGTGGGTAGAGTCCAGTGAGTGTGTGGGTAGAGTCCAGTGAGTGTGTGGGTAAAGTCCAGTGAGTGTGTGGGTAGAGTCCAGTGAGTGTGTAGGTAGAGTCCAGTGAGTGTGTAGGTAAAGTCCAGTGAGTGTGCATAGAGCCTGTGCAAGAATGTCAGTGCAAAAAAGAATAAAAGCGGGTCAATGCAAATAGTCAGGGTAGCCATTTGATTAACCTTTTCAGCAGTCTTATGGCTTGGGGATAGAAGCAGTTCAGGAGCCTTTTGGTCCCAGTCTTGGAGCTCTGGTACCGCTTGCCATGCCACAGCCTATGACTTGGGTGACTGAAGTGTTTGACAATTTTTAGGGTCTTCCTCTGTACCGCCTGGTATAGAGGTCCTGGATCGCAGCGAGCTCGGCCCCAGGGATGTACTGGGCCAGACGCATTATCCTCTATAGCGCCTTGTGGTTGGAGGTCAAGCAGTTGCCATACCAAGCGGTGATACAGCCAGTCAAGATGCTCTCAATTGTGCAGCTGTATAACTTTTTGAGGATTTGAGGGCCCATGTAAATAATGACTTAAGTGTACAAGCATGTAATGTATGATTTGCACATGTAAAATATGAGTTACACCTGTATAATCAGATTTG
The DNA here is from genome assembly GCF_002910315.2 of Salvelinus sp. IW2-2015. NCBI lineage: Eukaryota > Metazoa > Chordata > Actinopteri > Salmoniformes > Salmonidae > Salvelinus > Salvelinus sp. IW2-2015. The sequence continues at coordinate 23,232 of NW_019957532.1, read as the reverse complement.
TAGTTGCAAAAATGTTTTATTATTTTGAAAATCAATGCAACAACACTCGCAAACACGTAATGTGATGTGTGAATAAATACAACAACAAACGGAATTTTATGTGAACAAATTCAATAAAATTTGCAAGCATGCAACTTAATTTGAGAACTCATATACTTAACTTGCGGCTGGTGAATCTTCTTCTGTGAATTAAAACTACATTTGCCATTTACCAAGAAAAAAACTACAAATCATATAAAATAATGTATATTTCGTCTCTCTGTGTTTCATCATTTTCCTAATTGTATCTCACCGGAGACAGCATCCGAACGAGCGGAACAGCGCCTCTCAGTCTCTGTATGTGTAGGCCAGCTATCTGATGCTGTTTGGTAAAGAATACTATGACATTGTTGCCGCCCGTAGTATTGAATGCAAGGGAAGCCAGCGAGCATTTGGCCTCCCTTGATAAAAAAAAGTATAAAATAATAGCCAATCAACATTGAGTTAAACAGAGGGAGCTCTACTGGGAATGGTCCTGGCACACCAAAYAAAAGTGTAATGGGAAGCCAGTTTGGATTTGGCTTCACTCCAATCACAACAACTTGCAACAATTCATCTTGTTGTGTTGTTGTCCTCTGGTGTCTAGCTAGCTAGCTAAAATTGTCCCTTTCCTAAATTAGCCATGGATTGAGATAGGGACTTGTGGTTTTACTTAATTTTCTGTACCGGCCAATGATTATAATGCAGATTCTGATCCAACCATGAATTTCCAACATTGTAAACCTGGATGGAAGTTCAATATGTAGCTAGATGTAGAAAGCTGATGTTAACTAGATAACGTTGCCCATGAAAGGAAGTTAGGCTAGCAAGCAATCATTTTAGCCAGGTAGCCTAGGACAACAAAACATAAGTGTATGACAGAGTCATAGACCATTTCGTTAACATGAAAGAGAGGAGGATGGCATTGGCGTTTCTCTACAAGTAGGGTGAGTCAACATGTCTACTTGCACGAACGCACGCACGCGCACACGCAAACAAACACACACACAGAAATCAGAACCATGGACAGCCACATCATATTTAGCTTACGTTGATTGGACTAAAATGTTTTAGTTGTCTGTATTAGACTAAGCATAGGTGATTTGATGATGTTGAAATGTTGATGTTGAAATGGTTCTACAATAGTGGAGGCAGCTCCTGTTTTCTTTGCGACTTGCGGTAACTCTCTGTGGTTCTAAATCAATAGTTGTTTCATAGTCCGACAATGTCAAAAACATTAACTTGCTTGACCATGCTGTAGGTCATGTAAATATTTGCTACATGCAATATGCTTTATGGACTTCACAGGACAGATGTTACTCTCTGGTTTTGTGATGAAACAAAGGTGTGGTTGAATGTATTCTGCAACTGTGTCTTCTTATTGTCTCTGCCTTTAGGCCTACATATCACGGTGTCAAGGCATATGAACTAACAGGTTATAGAACAAACAACGCAATTATTACAACACAGGTTGTAATATGACATTTTCTTCTTGCTTGGCTTCCCCAGTGATTTTACCAATGCCCTGCTACTGGTGTCAAATCAATTTTGGCACTAATTTAGTGACTGACCTGTGGCAAGAGTTTTGTAGTTGTAAAAAAAATATGTGCTTGTAAAAGGAAGGAAGCAGTAGAGAAAAACACGACAGCTCTGGTGGGTGGGCTTTTTCTTCCAACCAATCAGGTGAGGTGTTGACATTCTGGAACGTATTTTCAAACAGGGGGCCAGTGTTCTGTCTTTGAAGCACATTTTTCACTGTGCTAAATATGGATCAAATTTGTTGAAATTACTAAATGATATTCACAGAATTTGAAAGCTACAGCAAGGCATTGGTGAGGAAGATGAATGAAATAATTAAAAACGGTGTTTCCGCATACCACTACAGAGCTGGCTTCTGGCTAGCCCGTATCTAGTAACAGAGCAGTAGATACATGGCCAACAGTATGTGGACACCTGCTTATTGAGTATCTCATTCCAGAATCATGGGCATTAATATAGAGTTGGTCCCCCCTTTGCTGCTATAACAACCAATTCCACTCTTCTGGGAAGGTTTTCCACTAGATGTTGGAACATTGCAGCGGGGTCTTGCTTCCATTAAGCCACAAGAGCATTAGTGAGGTCGGGCACTGATGTTGGGTGATTAGGCCTGGCTCGCACTCAGCGTTCCAAAGGTGTTCGATGGAGTTGAGGTCAGGGCTCTGTGCAGGCCTGTCAAGTTCTTCCACACCGATCTCGACAAACCACTTTTGTATGGACCTCGCTTTGTGCACGGAGATATTGTCATGCTGAAACAGGAAAGGGCCTTCCCCAAACTGGTGCCACAAAGATGGAAGCCCAGAATCGTCTAGAACCGGGGTTCCCAAACTTTTTATAGTCCCGTACCCCTTCAAACATTCAACCTCCAGCTGCGTACCCCCTCTAGCACCAGGGTCAGCGCACTCTCAAATATTGTTTTTTGCCGTCATTGTAAGCCTGCCACACATATGATACATTTATTAAACATAAGAATGAGTGTGAATTTTTGTCACAACCCAGCTCGTGGGAAGTGACAAAGAGCTCTTATAGGACCAGGGCACAAATAATAATATTATAATAATCAATAATTTTATATATCATTTTCCACACACAAATTTGACTGAGGGCCGAGAATCCACTCTCACATAGGTACGTGGTTGCAAAGGGCATCGGTGTCTTAACATTTGCCAAGGCAAGATACTCTGAGCGCAGCCCTATCCAGAAATCTGGCAGTGGCTTCTGATTAAAATACATTTTCACAGAACCGCTTGTTGCAATTTTGATGAGGCTCTCTTGTTCAGATATCGGTAAGTGGACTGGAGGCAGGGCATGAAAGGGATAACGAATCCAGTTGTTTGTGTCGTCCGTTTCGGGAAAGTACTTGCGTAATTGCGCACCCAACTCACTCAGGTGCTTCACTATATCACATTTGACATTGTCTGTAAGCTTGAGTTCATTTACACACAAAAAATCCTACAATGATGGAAAGATATGTGTGTTGTCCTTGTTAATGCAGACAGAGAAAAGCTCCAACTTCTTAATTATAGCCTCAATTTTGTCCCGCACATTGAATATAGTTGCGGAGAGTCCCTGTAATCCTAGATTCTGATCGTTCAGGCGAGAAAAAACAAATAGGCCAGTCTTGTGAGAAACTCATCATTTAACAAAGCTGGAGCGTTTGGCAGATTCATCGACTTTGGCAGATTCATCGGCTGTTTCCAACCACCCCTCTGAAAAGGAATTTAATAAATGGAAATTGGTGGTGCTGTAATAGTGAGCCGAGCCAGTTGAATATATTGGTYCCAGGGATATTGTTTGTGTCTGTGTGCTCCTGAAGTGCTGTTGCCCTGTGTGCTCATTCATTAGTTTGGTGTTTTTATTAATTTACCTGAGTGGCATGAGGCCTGTGTGGCGTCGCACTGTTAAAATCAACCCAGTGTGGAGATGACAAACCTGTGTGTTGCAAAGCCACATGCTCTAAGTCCTCTCTGCTCTACCTAGGTGTTTTAATGGGCTGATGAGGGTAATACTAATACAGAGATAACCATTGTACATTTATTTTCTCCTCTTTAATTATTTTTGCCTTTTTATGCCATTGTGTTTACCACTTCAATACCCTTAAATCTGTACTTTGAAGCATATACAGCATACATTTTTTCCCAATATTTTGCAAACATCCAATTATGTTTGTTTGTCAACTATCTCTCCTGGTCAATTAAGTTTACATGCATAATTAATACACATCRGAGGTTGACGAGTGCTTCCCCAAAAAGAATGAGACTGTTTCAGCATGTACAAAGTAACAATAGAAAACATCCATCATCTTAGCAAACATTTAAAAAGGTCACATAAAATAATCAAAGTGACTGAATATATATTTAATAAACATTTAAAGTGGCAATATGTAACTTTTTGGGCCACCTGACCAAATTCACGTAGGAATTGTGAATTATAGATCTATCAATCTAATTGAAGCGGCAGATCTGTTCAAAATGTGCTATTTCTATGCTTCCCGTTCTTAAGTTTCATTTTTGCGTCTTTGACTTTCTGTTTTGTACACCAGCTTCAAACAGCTGGAAATAGAATCTTTTTGGTTATGAAAAATATATTTCACAGTGGTTTAGGTGGGACAATGATTCTCTATACTATATTAGCTTATTTTGTCACATAAACTGAAATTAGGTGAACGATTAGAGTTTTAGCAACCAGGAAATGGTGGAGCGATTTTAAACAACATTAAAACAATACATTATAATATATAATGTAAACAATTCAATATAATATAGACCTGATAAATTACTTCACATCCAGCATAAAAAACTGAAACAGAATGAAAAAAAATTATTCTATATTTATTTTAGAAGATGCAACAATTGTTCATGAAGCAAACATTGGATGACGTGGTGAAGGTTTGGTAGAGAGAAGCTGTCTGTAATCCTTCCCCTCCTTCCTCCGTGGTGCTCATGGGAGCATGCCTAAGATCACACATTACACCAGGGCCCATATTCACAAAGCATCCAATTCTGCTTTTTCGACTGTAGCATCACTAGTGTATGCACCCTTATGTTATACTAGGGAAATTGTTTCCATAGCTAGGGCTGACAGTGAGGACATGTGAAGAGCAGAATCAACAGCCTCTGCATAATCAGAACTGTTGCTTTGTGAGAAGYTAATAAAGTCCACAGTTAGCCATTGTTATGTAAATGACAGCTGAGAAGTACCAGTGGCCTGGCTTGGCCCCAAGTGAGAGCAGGTCCGCCGGAGCCATAACTCAGTGAGACACGGGTGCCGGCCATCGTTGATGGAAACCGAAAAGTCTGAGCCTTTTGGGTAAAACACAGGGCCAGGCAGGAAGGAGCTTACACTCTGAGGCAGTGGTTGTGTGGCTAGCAGATGCAGACGTGTGCTTAGCAGATCTGAAAGAGAGGCACAACATTATTTGAATGAGAATTCAGTCCACTTGACAATTCAACAGAATTGAGCATTGTTCCTGCTGTTGATTTGTACAACTTGAGACAGATAGCAATACAGTACAAATATATTAAACATAATATGTAATGTAAAACAAATACAAATGATGTGCATGTGGTGGTTTCAAATAATAAAAWACTACAGGTAGCTAGCTCTATCCATGCTTTTCCTGAAAATGGTTATCTGATATTGTAGCTAGTTAGTTGATGTTGTTCTAGCTAGCTCACACAAAGCAGGCTTTTCTCCTCATCACTGGTCTGCAGATGATTCACTACATGATCATGATGTTGTGGCTGTAATATTTAACCGACACCAGAACAACAACAACTAGCTAGCTGGCTATATCAGGAAAAACAGCTCATATAGCAAACCAATAAAACTATAAAGATAGAATCTGAGAGATCTCACTTTCTTATCTCTGTAGCAGTTAGCACTCATCTCGTCTGGGCACTGCATCAGCCAGATGAAGCAACTGCACATCTAATATTCTTCCCCATCCCCTCTTGTCTTGATTCTACAGAGAGTAGAAGGGAGTTAGCCTGTACTCCTCAAAACATTATTAGCAAGCTAGCTAACGTTTGCCATCTCAGCTTGCTAGCTAGCAAAGCCAACCAACTACACAGCAAATAAACAAAGAGCAAATAATTATTTTCTAACCTAATGTTAGTCTTGTGAAGCTTGTGAAACTTGAAAGCGGATTCCAAAATGACAACACCTCACCTGATTGGTCAGAATAAAAAGCCCTGTCAACCAGAGCAAATGTTTTTTTATGTTTCTTCCTTGCAGATTTTTTTTTACAACTACGAAAATTTTGGCTGAGGTTAGTATTTTACATGCTTGTAAACTTTAGTCACTGTTTTACCTTCATACCCAGGCCAAATCTTTTCAGTCTTCTGAGGGGGAAGCAGTGTTGTTGTGCCCTCTTCACGACTGTGTTGGTGTGTTTGAACCATGATAGGTCCTTAGTAATGTGGACACCGAGGAACTTGAAACTCTCGACCGGCTCCACTACAGCCCCGTCGATGTGAATGGAGCGTGTTCGTCCCACCATTTCCTGTAGTCCACGATCAGCTCCTTTGTCTTGATTCCATTGAGGGAGAGGTTGTTGTCCTGACACCACATTGCCAGGTCTCTGACCTCCTCCCTATAGGCTGCCTCATCGCCATTGGTGATCAGACCTCCGACCGTTGTGTTGTCGGCAAACTTAATGATGTGTTGGAGTCGTGCGTGGCCACACAGTTGTGGGTGAACAGGGATTACAGGAGGAGACTAAGCATGCACACATGAGGGGCCCCCTGTTGAGGGTCAGTGTGGCAGATGTGTTACTGCCTACCCTCACCACCTGGGGGGCAGCCCGTCAGGAAGTCAACGATGCAGTTGTAGAGGGAAGTGTTTAATCGCAGGGTCCTTAGTTTAGTGATGAGCTTGGAGAGAACTATGGAGTTGAACGCTGAGCTATAGTCAATGAACAGCATTCTCATGTAGGTGTTCCTTTGGTCCAGGTGGGAAAAGGCTGTGTGGAGTGCAATAGAGATTGCGTCATCTGTGGATCTGTTGGGGTGGTATGAAAATTGGAGTCCAGGATATATGGGATGATGGTGTTGATGTGAGTCATGACCAGCCATGACTAGCCATTTTATGGCAACAGATGTGAATGCTATGGGGCGATTTAGACAGGTTAGCTTGGCGTTCTTGGGCACAGGGAATATGGTGGTCTGCTTGAAACATGTAGGTATTAAAGACTTGGTCAGGGAGAGGTTGAAAATGTCAGTGAAGACACTTGCCAGCTGGTCAGCGCATGCTCTGAGTACGAGTCCTCGTAATCCGTCTGGCGCTGCGACCATGTGAATGTTAACCTGTTTAAAGGTCTTACATCGGCTACGGAGAGCGTGATTACACAGTCATCAGGAATAGCTGGTGCTCTCATGCATGGTTTAGTGTTGCTTTCCTCAAAGCAAGCTTAGACGGTATTTAGCTCGTCTGGTAGTCTCGCGTCTCTGGACAGCTCATCGGCTGAGTTTCCCTTTGTAATAAGTGATGGTTTGCAAGCCCTGTCACATCCAACAAGTGTCAGAGCCTGTGTAGTAGGATTAGATCTTGGTCCTGTATTGATGCTTTACCTGTTTGGTGTTTCGTCGGAGGTTGTAGCGGGATTTCTTATAAGCGTCAGGATTAGTGTCTCGTTCCTTGAAAGTGGCAGGTTTAGCCTGTAGTTTAGTGCGGATTTTGCCTGTAATCCATGGCTTCTGGTTGGGATATGTACATACGGTCACCTTGTGGACGACGTCGTCGATGCAGCTACTAATGKAGCCGGTGGCTGATGTGGTAAATTCCTCAAGTCCTTCAGATGAATCTCAGAACATATTCCAGTCTGTGCTAGCGAAACAGTCCTGTAGCTTAGCATCCACTTCATTGGACCACTTCCATATTGAGTGCGTCACTGGTACTTCCTGTTTGAGTTTGACCTTGGAATCAGGAGGGTAGAGTTATGGTCAGATTTACCAAACGGAGAGCGAGGGAGTGCTTTGTATGCGTCTCTGTGTGTGGAGTAAAGGTGATCTAAAGTTGTTTTTCTTCTAGTTGCACAGGTGACATGCTAGTAGAAATTAGGTAAAACGGTTTTCAGTTTCGCTGATTTAAAATCACAGGCCACTAGTAGCACCGCCTCTAGATGAACATTTTCTTGTTTGCTTATGGCCGTATACAGCTCGTTGAGTGCAGTCTTAGTGCCACCATCGATTTGTGGTGGTAAATAGACAGCTACGAAAAATAGATTAAATATTTAATATGGTTCAAGACAAAATAGCCTAATTAATGAAAAGAACATCTAATCAACAATGGTATTATTTTCAATTAAATCTGCAACTCTTCCAGCGATTGTATTTTCTCACAAAGAAATATTGTAAAATAAATCAAATATTTAATGCTAAAACTCTCATATTAAACATCATTGGTATTCACTAAGTTTATTGTACCTATTTAGGATAATGTTTTGCAGCGTTGCTATAAAAAAAGGATCATCTAGAGATAATTACAGACACGTGATAATCTGAAGTACCCAAAAAGGCCACTAGACATCATCGAATAAAATTCCATATATTCCTTGAAAGTTACCAAAATGCTTAAAGTTTACTGGTAAACTTTGAACTTTCCAGTAATATACCCTCACTTTGCAACCCTACCCCTGACAAACCATCCCTAAATATATACCATCCCTAAATATATATATTTAGGGATGGTATACACACACCATCCCTAAATATATATAAATCTTTTAGCATCAATAGTCACTTTGTTCCCCCCTCCCCACTCTCTGCATCACCCCATTTACACACACACGTGCATGGGCGCACACACACCGAAGCCCTTATCGCCAGACTCTCATGCGCCCCCAGACGCTCCTAATCAAGACAAATGGTAACCCCTCCTTCTGTGCCCCTCTCTCTCACTCCTCTCCTCCCCTCCTACCCCCCCTCCCTCTTGGCCTGGTTTGGTCGATAGCTCGCTTGGGGTCCTGCTGTAATTGGTTTAGACATAATTTACTGCTCACTTGGTAATGTAGCATTTCAGCATCTGATAAAAATCATATCAAGTCACAGCAATGGGTYCTCCAGCTTGAAAGGGAGTCATTGTAATCATTTAGATACCAAAGGGGGATCCTGCCCTCTCTCCCGCCCTCTACCTTACCCTCTTACTCCCTCTCTCTGTCTCTCTCTCGCTCGCTCGCTCTCTCTCACAGACACAGACACTCTCTCTCACTCTCTTTCTCGCTCGCTCGCTCCCTCCTATTCCAGCTCATTTTCACGGGTCGGGGCATGGCACTGTAATCATTGTTGTTTAAAAAAAGAACTGGCTCCACTCACAGGCTCCAGTCCCCCTCCTCTCTCCCTCTCTCTTTCTTTCTCTCGTTCTCTCTCCTCCCTCCCTCAGCATTTCACGGGGAGCTTGGAAGTGAGGGACCAGGATACAGAGGGGGCGAATGAGAAAAAAGTCAGAGAGAGAGAGAGGGTGAGGACGGGGGGATGGAGGGAGGGATTTGTCACAGAAATAAATGCAAAGAAAAGAGTCGACCTCTTTACAAACTGAATTGATGAAAGTTGTAATTATCCCTGTTTGGGGCTTCCTATGGATTTGTGGGTATTGCGGCCCTCTTTACTTCAAACTTTCAATGAGCCGTGAGTTTGGCCCCAGGCACTTTCCCTAGCTGCCACATTGGGCTTTTGCTCTATCCCTGCAAWGGCGTGTTCCACCATTCCCCCGGAGATCCACCACACATTTTTTTTAKATTTCACAACTCTTTATTTTAACAGCAACGCTCATTTCTGGATTCTATGAACTGACTCGTAATTTGGGATACTTTAGCGTACATCTTCCATTGACATCGATGCATAACTTAATCTTATGAGAATAAAGAATGGTTCCTGATGTTGCAACAGGCAGACTCTGCTTAAAAAAGAAAGATATACTTGGTGTGATGCATATGGATATGAACTTCCGATTCAATTGTGTGCGAAAGGATTTTACTTCCGGGTGTGTGGAAGCGGAAAAGGAGCTTATGAGCCAGTTAATCCAATGATAACACTTATTATTACCCCTGTGCTTGCAGATTTTGGTCTTTATATCTGTCACATACAGTACAGTATCAGACTTAGGTGGTACATTTGCAAAGAATGGCTAGAATATTGTCGTTCGATTAATTGTCCTTTTCCTTTCAGACCGACCTTTGTTCAAAAATTCTGGACTTAATATGAATATTGAGCCTATATTTCACACCCATGCAGAGATTTAAGAGAGAGAGTGGGTAAACAGCCACCTTAAAGCTGCAATAAGTAACTTTTTGGGTTCTATTTCGATGCTTCTCGTTATTCCCGTTTCGTTTTTGTGTCTTATACTTTCAGTTTTGTACACCAGCTTCAAACAGCTGAAAATACAATGCTTTTGATTATGGAAAATATATTTCACAGCGGTTTAGGTGGTACAATCATTCTCTACACTTGCTTGTTTTGTCACATAAACTGAATTTAGGCTAACTTTTGGAATTTTAGCAACCAGGAAATGGCTAAGCGATTTCTGCATATTGCACCTTTAACTCCCTCTGGTATTTGAGGCTGTGATTTAGGAGACCATATTACCTTTACCTGGATAGGGATGGCTGTGGAGCACACAAAATGCTTTGTTTTTTTTATGAGGCACTAAATCAGCTTTTATCAGTGTCGTCGAGGAAGATCCATTAGCACTCTGGTTTCATACATGCTCTGCGGATTCACTGGCAACACAACTCCAAAGCCCCTCTCTCTAAATGCTCATTGGTCGCATGCTTGACCACACAAAGGACGACCACGTCCAGCTAGCGAAGGTGGACGCTATCTAAACGGAACACAGACGGGTCTTGTCTATAGTCTATATACCGGCCCAGATAACTAGACAGGTGATAAAAGACTTGAAAAGTTTTTTTTWGAGAGTTCCCTATCATTTTTTAAATGACCCTAACTGATGATTTGGAACCCAATCGACTACTCACACACAGCTATTCCGTTTCCTATCCATGTATCAGTTGTGTCTTAACATTACTAGATAGGCTTTGACTTTTTTTGGTGATGCCATGTCTAACAGTCTAGTAGTCATGTCTAATTCTGGTTGGGTTCCAACGTTATCAACCGTGTTTTTCCAGAAATGCTTATCAACCGAGGTTTTAAATGARGTTAACTTGGGCATCATTCCATTTCACTTGAGCATCATTTGTTGCCATTGCTGTACAGGCTTCATCCATCACCGTGGYATTACGATTTGAGTTGGGCGATCCAGAGTGATCGGAGAGTAAAGCAGCGGGTTGAAGCCAACACAGCCGGGGGATCTTCGTGCAAAGAGCCGACTCCAGTGTCGTCTGAGGTTAACCATCTTGTCTTTGTGTCATTTGCGTGTAGTTAGAGKCGCCACCACGGTGCTTAAGATTTCACAGGCCGGGGGCCACACAACCAAGGCGGAACTATTAGTACTTATTCCCGAAAAGTAAGTTGTTGAAGTACTTGCTAAATGAAATGCAGACTCGTATATCTCCAGAAAGAGAGGGGCGGGAAGTAAATAGATGGTTTCCCTGATCATTCCAAAGTAAATACGTTCGAAAACTGTTTCCATCCACTTTATAGTGCAATCGTCTGGGTCCTATTTACACCATGAGCTATTTATCCGTCTTCACTAGTGCATCCATGACCATACGCACAGCTGAAAGGTATTGTGCCTTGGGTGAAAACCTTGTGAGGGGCCAAATCTCCTTGAGTTGAAATAACAGAAAAGGGATTAACAATCCGTGTGGCTATGTGGTTTAAATGCCCAACCTCTAACTTGATAGATTTAACAATTTAATAATGTGTACAAAAGGGCGAAAGTGGGGCTCCAATTATGGTGGAACCAAAGTAAAATACAATCTGATCACAGGCTATAGCTCACGGACTGGAAACCATTTCGAAAACCAAATAACAAGCAGAGTGTTTAATATTGGTTGGGTTCGTTTAAGACGGCCAATAGAAATACAATCGTGTGGCCAAGGCAGACAGCCTAATTGTTTGATTAATCCCACCGAATACGACTCAAAACGTACACGTCTACACATCTGCATTTAAACATTTAATCCCAAACACCTCCTCTTACTTTGAACGCAAACAAATCACATTTCCAGCCTATCATAATACCCCCCCCCACCACCACCACCACCACCACCACAAAAGGTGTGGGTTGACGACTCAACCAAACTGAAGTCGAGAGTGTACTGGGCACGAATTCTCACCACAAAAGTCATTTAGTGCATTTTCGGCCCCTTTCCAGAGGGAGTCAAGTGCAGCCCCTTGGCTTTGTTATAAGCACTCCGCCACCCCCTGTGGTAGCTGAGCGCCTCCAGAAACAAGAGGCACGCCTCACCCCCCCATGAAACCTCACTGAGCTGTCAAAGCGACGGGATTAACTTCAGGCCAATAACATGCAATTAGATTCATTTTCCCTCCTTAAGCCTATTTAGACCACAGCTGAGCAGCTAGTGGTCCCCTTTAGCTGATTTAATTGTGTTTCTTGCACAATGAGCTGTGAGTTACAGGGGTTGGAAATGGGCAACCAAGGCGGGCCGTACTGTATGGTGGAGCGCCGGATTCCGGAGCAAACGCAGTCTGGTTACAGCAAAGACGTAGAGGKGGTGATTGAGGTGATCGTGGGGCCTCCAGGCAGAATTCCACAGAGTTTCCCATCCACGGCCCGAGGGGAAGACTGCTGGTGGGTGCTCTTTTTGTCACTGCGGCCGAGAAACCGACACCGTCCTTAATCGTGTAACTTTGTGTGCTGTCCCTTTTACGGGCGTGCTAATCCCATTACGTGCAAATAAAGACGTAATCARGAGTCCCCACCTCTCCTGTTCATTTGCAGGCCTTATTTGCCATTGTCGGGGGAGTCCATTCAGCCACCATTGTGTGCTGACTGACAATCCCTGCTGAGTTGAGAAGGAGAGAACGAAGGTGAGGAGAAGGCGGAGGAGGAGGATGGGTGTGCTGGGAGCATCATCACCAAATACTTCTTTCCTAAAAAGTTATAAAACTAGTGCCACTGGAATCAAGTGGGAAGCATGCAACGATGATTTGACCGATTGATCGTTTCATCGCAGACAATACCATGCGCTTTACGTTTCTTTGAACACATTCACACCCGAGGCTTAATAAAGATCGCTCTTCTCCGAGCTTCTTCTTCCTGCGATGAATAGAAAGCGACCCTTCCATTCTCTATTCTTCTCCTGTCCTCTGCCCCCCATTCATGCAGTTACATAGGTGTTATGTACGTGTAACGCCATTACAGTACTTGACTAATGAGAGACCATTGCTCTCTGTCTGTAGAACGGTGCACCTTTGCCAACTCGTTGTATAAGCCCATCAGTAGAGCTCTCTATCACATTCTCACTCAAGCAGAAGGAGAGTAAGTAGCACCTCAGCAGAGCAAATCAAAGGATATACAGTTGGGGTCCAAAAGTATTGAGCAAAAAATACATAGTACAAATACTGAGCTATATTGTATGCCCCCCAAAAATGAAAAATTATATTATTTATATTAATACAATTGCTCAGAGAAAGGATAACGACACTGAGCCTTTTTCTAAAATGTTTTATGAGATTGGAAAACAGATAGGGATGGATCTGAGACCATTCCGCCGTACAGATTCTTTTCAGATCCTTGATATRCCTTGCCTGCGCTTGTGGACTGCCTCCTTCAATTCAAACCCTCTTCAATATTCAATCAATATTCTCTGCGTATGTATTGTTCTTTCAAAGMCCAAATCCACCATTGGTGTGCGTGGCCAAATACCAGCTGTGGGTTTGGCCATCGAAAGAACAATGCATATGCAGAAAATATGTTATGTTGTGGGACTATTTTGCTTCCACTGGTCCTGGGGCACTTGTTAAGGTCAATGGCATCGTGAACTTTATCAAGTACCAGGATATTTTAGCCATGAACCTCGTTACCTCTGCCAGGAGGCCGCACATGGATCTTCCAGCAAGACAATAACCCCAAGCACTAATCAAAATCCACAAAGAAATGGTTAATTGACCACAAAATCTAGATTTTGCAATGGCCTTCTCAGTCTCCGGACTTGGACGCCATTGAAAAACGGTGGTTTGATTTGAAGAGGGCAGTCCAGATGCGCAGATGAAGAATATCAAGGATCTGGAAAGATTACGTATGGAGGAATGGTCTAAGATCCCTTCCCATGTGTTCTCTAGAAAAAGGCTCAGTGTCATTATACTCGCAAGGGGAGGGTGCTAGAGTATTTACAGTTTTTTTCAATCGCTAACATGCATTGGTCAAAACTGAAGTCACACTGTCAAAACTCTTCACACAGTCAGCGAATCAGAAGTGTATGTGGACCAAACTGTGAATCATTTTGAATTGTTCTCACACAAAATGCATTCAATGACCCCATTCTCCGAAATCTCCGACCACATTCTCCGAAACTCTTTTCTCATTCATACTCCACCACCTGTAAAACGATATATTTGCGGCACATTTTCAAATGCTAACACACTGTTTCCTAAACTGTGAAAAACGCATTCAAAACAGAATGAATAGCAAATGTCGTGCATTTCTGCAGTAACCAGATTGAAAGGTATAGAAAATCTCAGCAGAATATTTAATCATTCCAAACACAGCTGATTGCAATTTCAGCTGAAAGCCTACCCAAGTGTCCTGTTTTTAGTCTCGTTACCAAACAGACAAAAGAGGACGGCTTCGGCATGATTTAGTTTGGAAACATGGATCAAGGAAGACAGGTTGGTGGGGAAAGAAGAGTGGCAGGGAGTGGGAGAATGCGTGGAGGACAAAGGAGAGGAAGACCAAGAGKGGTGGTCTCTGATGAGATAAGGGCAACAATTATTGACCATGTTGTAAACCATGGTCTCTCTTTGAGAGAGGCCGGTTTAAGGGTGCAACAAAATCAACAGCGTTCAACAGTTGCATCAATAGTACGAAATGTCCGGGCAAAACGACAGGTGAAATGTGCATCCTTCAATGATAATTGAACTACATATTACAGTACAATACAGTATGTTCACATTTTTACATGTACTGACATTTAAAAATATATTGATGGTTTTGTGTTTTTCAGTAGGATCCAAAGGTTGCCTCCCACAGGAGGGAGAGGCAGAATATTATCACATGCGCAGGAAATTGCCATTGTTGACATGGTAATTGGCAACAATGCAATAAAACTGCGGGAAATTCGGGACAGAGTGCTGGCAGACAATATCCCTTTTGGGAATGTGAATACGGTCAGCACAACGACATTTGCCAGAGTCCCAGAGAAACCTCAAATAAGGATGAAGCAGTTGTACCCTTTGAGAGAACCGGTGAACGTGTGAAAGGACTCCGGTATCAAAATGTCCAGGGAAGATGTCTGTTCAATAACTTAACAGGGTACATACACAGCTATGCATAATGTAAAGTACTGTAAAACTGTGAATTTACTGTATTTTAGAGAGTAATGGAGATGGAAGCCAGGCGAACTGCACATACATTCATCTTTGTGGATGAAGCTGGATTCAACCTGGCAAAAACGCACCGCAGGGGAAGAAATGTGAATGGACAGAGAGCAACCGTGGATGTCCCAGGCCAGAGAGGAGCTAACATCACAAAGTGTGCAGCCATGTCCAATGATGGTCTGCTGTTACACAAACAACTCATTGGCCCCTACAATACAGAGATGCTCATTTACTTACTGGATGACCTGCATAATCAACTTGTGCCAGCGGAGGAGAGAGGGGAAAGAAACTACCCTACCTTTGTTGTTGTGTGGGATAATGTGGCATTCCACCACTCTGCTGCAGTCACAGACTGGTTTGTTGCACATCCCAGGATGTCAGTACTATTACTGCCTCCATACTCCCCCTTCCTAAACCCCATAGAGGAGTTTTGCTCTGCGTGGAGGTGGAATGTTTATGACCACCATCCACATGACCAGATGTCCTTACTGGATGCCATGAATGTGTGGAGACACTTCTCCTGAAGACTGCCAGGGTTGGATTAGACATTCCAGAAGATACTTTCCAAGATGCATCGCCAGAGAAGACATAAGTTGTGATGTTGATGAGAACGTGTGGCCAAATGCAGGGGGGGAGAACTAGAATCCTCACAGTACTGTACAGTATGAGTGATTATACTATATACGTTGTTGTTTTTTTGTAATTATTATTGCAGCCCTGGAATTTCAGATATTCATTTTTTGTTTCAACTTTATATTTTTCACAAGTAAATGACTATATGCAAAGACATAGAAAAAAATAAAGGCTATTGAAGCAAATTGCTTAATTTCTGATTCATTCTTATTACATTTACAGTTGAAGTCAGAAGRTWATATGCACTTAGGTTGGAGTCATTAAAACTAGTTTTTCAACCACTCCACAAATTTCTTGTTAACAAACTATAGTTTTGGCAAGTCAGTTAGGACATCTACTTTGTGCATGGCACAAGTCATTTTTCCAACAGACTATTTCACTTATAGTTCACTTAAACACAATTCCAGTGGATCAGAAGTTTGCATACACTAAGTTGACTGTGCCTTTAAACAGCTTGGAAAATTCCAGAAAATGATGTCATGGCTTTAGAAGCTTCTGATAGGTTAATTGACATAATTTGAGTCAATTGGAGGTGTATCTGTGTATTTGTAAGTCGCTCTGGATAAGAGCGTCTGCTAAATGACTTAAATGTAAATGTAAATGTAAATGTATTCCAAGGCCTACCTTCAAACTCAGTGCCTCTTTGCTTGAAATCATGGGAAAATCAAAAGAAATCAGCCAAGACCTCAGAAGAAAAATATTAAAGACCTCCACATGTTTGGTTCCTCCTTGGGAGCAATTTCCAAATGCCTGAAGGCACCACGTTCATCTGTACAAACAATAGTACACAAGTATGAACACCATGGGACCACACAGCCATCATACCGCTCAGGAAGAGACGCYTTCTTTCTCCTAGAGATGAACATACTTTGGTGCGAAAAGAGCAAATCAATCCCAGAACAACAGCAAAGGACATTGTGAAGATGGTGGAGGAAACAGGTACAAAAGTATCTATATCCACAGTAAAACGAGTCCTATATTGACATAACCTGAAAGGCCACTCAGCAAGGAAGAAGCCACTGCTCCAAAACCGCCATAAAAAAGCCAGACTACGGTTTGCAACCGCACATGGGGACAAAGATCGTACTTTTTGGAGAAATGTCCTCTGGTCTGATGAAACAAAAATAAAACTGTTTGGCCATAATGACCATCGTTATGTTTGGAGGAAAAAGGGGGAGGGTTGCAAGCCAAAGAACAKCATCCCAACCGTGAAGCACGGGGGTGGCAGCATCATGTTCTGGGGGTTCTTTCCTGCACTAGGGACTGGTGCACTTCACAAAATAGATGGCGTCATGTGGAAGGAAAATTTTGTGGATATATTGAAGCAACATCTTAAAACATCAGTCAGGAAGTTAAAGCTTGGTCACAAAGGGGTCTTCCAAATGGACATTGACCCCAATCATACATCCAAAGTTGTGGCAAAATGGCTTAAGGACAACAAAGTCAAGGTATTGGAGTGGCCATCACAAAGCCCTGACCTCAATCTATAGAAAATGTATGGGCAGAACTGAAAAAGTGTGTGCGAGCTAGGAGGCCTACAAACCTGACTCAGTTACACCGGCTCTGTCAGGAGGAATGGGCCAAAGTTCACCCAACTTATTGTGGGAAGCTTGTGGAAGGCTACCCAAACCATTTGACCCAAGTTAAACAATTTAAAGGAAATGCTACCAAATACTAATTGAGTGTATGTAAACTTCTGACCCACTGGGAATGTGATGAAAGAAATAAAAGCTGAAATAAATCATTCCTCTCTACTATATTCGCCATTTCACATTCTTAAAATAAAGTGGTGATCCTAACTGACCTAAGACAGGGAATTTTTACTAGGATTAAATGTCAGGAATTGTGAAAAACTGAGTTTAAATGTATTTGGCTAAGTAAGTGTTTTTTAGGTCAGTGTTTTTCGAGTGACATGTATGCTTTCTGAGTGAGAATTCAAATCAAATCAAATCAATGTAATTGGTCACATACCATGGTTAGCAGATGTTAATCGCGTGTAGCGAAATGCGTGTGCTTCTTGTTCCGACTATGCATTAATATCTAACAGTAATCTAACAAATTCACAACAACTACCGTATACACACAAATACACACAAATGTAAAGGGATGAATAAGAATGTGTAAATATAAATATATGGGTGAGCAATGCATGCGGCATAGGCAAGATGCAGTAGATGGTGTAGAACACAGTATATACAGTAGTGGGCGCAAAAAAGTATTTAGTCAGCCACCAATTGTGCAAGTTCTCCACTTAAAAAGATGAGAGAGGCCTGTAATTTTCATCATAGGTACACTTCAACTATGACAGACAAAATGAGAAAAAGAAATCCAGAAAATATACATTGTAGGATTTTTAATGAATTTATTTGCAAATGATGGTGGAAAATAAGTATTTGGTCAAAATCAAAAGTTTATCTCAATACTTTTTGTTAATACCACTCTTGTTGGCAATGACAGCAGGTCAAACGTTTTCTGTAAGTCTTCACAAGGTTTTTCACACACTGTTGCTGGTATTTGGCCCATTCCTCCATGCAGATCTCCTCTAGAGCAGTGATGTTTTGGGGCTGTTGCTGGGCAAACACGGACTTTCAACTCCTCCAAAGATTTCTATGGGTTGAGATCTGGAGACTGGCTAAGCCACTCCAGGACCTTGAAATGCTTCTTACGAAGCCACTCTTCGTTGCTCGGGCGGTGGTGTTGGGATCATTGTCATGCTGAAAGACCCAGCCACGTTTCATCTTCAATGCCCTTGCTGATGGAAGGAGGTTTTCACTCAAAATCTCACGATACATGGCCCCATCTCACGTCGTCCTGGTCCCTTTGCAGAAAAACAGCCCCAAAGCATGATGTTTCCACCCCATGGCTTCACAGTAGGTATGGTGTTCTTTGGATGCAAACTCAGATTCTTTGTCCTCCAACACGACGAGTTGAGTTTTTACCAAAAAGTTATATTTTGGTTTCATCTGACCATATGACATTCTCCCAATCTTCTTCTGGATCATCCAAATGCTCTCTAGCAAACTTCAGACGGGCCTGAACATGTACTGGCTTAAGCAGGGGGACACGTCTGGCACTGCAGGATTGAGTCCCTGGCGGCGTAGTGTGTTACTGATGGTAGGCTTTGTTATTTGGTCCCAGCTCTCTGCAGGTCACTCACTCGGTCCCCGCCGTGTGGTTCTGGATTTTTGCTCACGCGTTTTTGTGATCATTTTGACCCCACGGGGTGAGATTCTGCGTGGAGCCCAGATCGAGGGAGATTATCAGTGGTCTTGTATGTCTTCCATTTCCTATAATTGCTCCCACGTTGATTTCTTCAAACCAAAGCTGCTTACCTATTGCAGATTCAGTCTTCCCAGCCTGGTCAGGTCTACAATTTTGTTCTGGTGTCCTTTGACAGCTCTTTGGTCTTGGCCATAGTGGAGTTTGGAGTGTGACTGTTTGAGGTTGTGGACAGGTGTCTTTTATACTGATAACAAGTTCAAACAGGTGCCATTAATACAGGTAACGAGTGGAGGACAGAGGAGCCTCTTAAAGAAGAAGTACCGGGTCTGTGAGAGCCAGAAATCTTGCTTGTTTGTAGGTAACCAAATACTTATTTTCCACCATAATTTGCAAATAAATTCATTAAAAATCCTACAATGTGATTTTCTGGATTTTTTTTCCTCATTTTGTCTGTCATAGTTGAAGTGTACCTATGATGAAKATTACAGGCCTCTCTCATCTTTTTAAGTGGGAGAACTTGCACAATTGGTGGCTGACTAAATACTTTTTTACTGTACATATGAGATGAGTAATGTAGGATATGTAAACATTATTAAYTGGCGTTATTTAATGTGACTATTGATACCTATATGTAAACATTATTCAAGTGGCGTTATTTAAAGTGACTAGTGATACCTTGTATGTTGGCAGCAGCCTCTCTTTGTTAGTGATGACTGTTTAACAGTCTGATGGCCTTGAGATAGAAGCTGTTTTTCAGTCTCTCGGTCGCAGCTTTGATGCACCTYTACTGACCTCTCCTTCTGGATGATAGTAGGGTGAACAAGCAGTGGCTCGGGTGGTTGTTGTCCTTGATGATCTTTTGGCCTTCCTGTGACATCGGATGCTGTAGGTGTCCTGGAGGGCAGGTAGTTTGCCCCCGGTTATGTGTTGTGAAAACCGCACTACCCTCTGGAGAGCCTTGCGGTTGAGGGCGGTGCAATTTCCATACCAGGCYGTGATACAGCACGACAGGATGCTCTCGACTGTGCATCTGTAAAAGMTTGTGAGMGTTTTAGATGACAAGCCAAATTTCATCAGCRTCCTGAGCTGGACGAGGCTCTGTTGCGACTTCTTCACCATGCTGTCTGTGTGGGTAGACCATTTCAGTTTGTACGTGATGTGCACGCCGAGGAACTTTCCACCTTCTCCACTACTGTCCCATCGATGTGGATGGGGGGGTGCTCCCTCTGCTGTTTCCTGAAGTCCACGATCATCTCCTTCGTTTTGGTGACGTTGAGTGAGAGGTTATTTTCCTGACACCACACTCCGAGGGCCCTCACCTCCTCCCTGTAGGCCGCCTCGTTGTTGTTGGTAATCAGGCCTACCACTGTAGTGTCGTCTGCAAACTTGATGATTGAGTTGGAAGCATGCATGGCCACGCAGTCATGGGTGAACAGGGAGTACAGGAGAGGGCTGAGAACGCACCCTTGTGGGGCCCCAGTGTTGAGGATCAGCGGGGTGGAGATSTTGTTTCCTACCTTCACCACCTGGGGGCGGCCCGTCAGAAAGTCCAGGACCCCGTTGCACAGGGTGGAGGGTACTATGGTGTTAAATGTTGAGCTGTAGTCAATGAACAGCATTCTTACATAGGTATTCCTCTTGTCCAGATGGGATAGGGCAATGTGCAGTGTGATGGCGATTGCATCATCAGTGGACCTATTGGGGCGGTAAGCAAATTGGAGTGGGTCTAGGAAATCAGGTAGGGTGGAGGTGATATGATACTTGACTAGTCTCTCAAAGCACTTCATGATGACAGAAGTGAGTGCAATGGGGCGATAGTCATTTAGTTCAGTTACCTTAGCTTTCTTGGGAACAGGCACAATGGTGGCCATGTTGTGGCCATCTTGAAGCATGTGGGGACAACATAATGGGATAGGGATTGGTTGAATATGTCCGTAAACACACCAGCTGGTCTGCGTATGCTTTGAGGACGTGGCTAGGGATGCCGTCTGGGCCAACAGCCACAGGCTTTGGTAGCAGGCCGTGTCAGTGGCACTGTATTGTTCTCAAAGCGAACACAGAAGTTGTTTAATTTGTTTGGGAGCGAGACGTCGATGTCCGCAACGGGGCTGGTTTTCTTTTTGTAATCCGTGATTGACTGTAGACCCTGCCACATACGTCTCGTGTTTGAGCTGTTGAATTGCGACTCTACTTTGTCTCTATACTGACGCTTTGCTTGTTTGATTGCCTTGCGGAGGGAATAGCTGCATTGTTTGTATTCGGTCATGTTTGCGGTCGCCTTGCCATGATTAAAAGCGGTGGTTCGCGCTTTCAGTTTTGCGCGAATGTTGCCATCAATCCATGGTTTCTGGTTAGGGAAGGTTTTAATAGTCACAGAGTGTATGACATCTCCACTGGACTTGCTAATAAACTCGCTCACCGAGTCAGCGTATACATCAATGTTGTTGTCTGAGGCCATCCAGAACATATCCCAGTCCACGTGATCGAAGCGTGGAATCTGATTGGTCAGACCAGCGTTGTATTGACCTGAGCACGGGCGTTTCCTGTTTTAGTTTCTGTCTATAGGCTGGGAGCAACAAAATGGAGTCATGGTGAGACTTGCCGAAGGCAGGGCGGGAGAAGGCTTTGTATGCATTGTGGAAGTTCGAGTAGCAATGGTCCAGAATACTASCAGCTCGTGTCGCGCATTCGATATGCTGATAGAATTTAGGAAGTATTGATCTTAGGTTAMCTTTGTTAYAATCCCCAGCTACAATAAATGCAGCCTCAGGATGTATGGTTTCCAGTTTACATGGAGTCCAGTGAAGTTCTTTCAGGGCRGCCGAGGGATCTGCTTSGGGGGGATATTTATGGCTGTGACTATAATCGAAGATAATTCTCTTGGAAGATAATGCGGTCGGCATTTGATTGTAAGGAATTCTAGGTCAGGTGAACAAAAGGACTGGAGTTCCTGTATGTTGTTGRGATTACACCATGAGTTGTTAATCATAAGGCATACACRCCCGKCATTCATCTTACRAGAGAGATGTTTGRTTCTGTCAGCGTGATGCYTGAAGAAACCGGGTGGCTGTACCGACTCTGACAACATATCCCAAGTGAGCCATGTTTCCGTGAAACAGAGAATGTTACAATCTCTGATGTTTCTCGGGAAGGCAACTCGTGGCCTAATTTCGTACACCTTATTATCAAGAGATTGGACATTGGCGAGTAATATGCTCGGAAGCGGTGGATGGTGTGCTCGCCTTCTAAGTCTGACCAGTAGTCCGCTCCGTCTGCCTCTCCTGAGGCAACCYAGTTGTTTTGGGTCGGCCTCTGGGATAAGATCGCATGTCCAGGGTGGAGGTCCGAACAAAGGATCTGCTTCGAGAAAGACATATTCCTGGTCGTAATGATGGTAAGTTGACATCGCTTTTATATCCAATAGTTCCTCCCGGCTGAATGTAATAGCACTTGAGATTTTATGGGCTAACAATGTAAGAAATAAGACATTAAAAAACAAATAACTGCATAGTTTTCTAAGGACCTTAAGCGAGACAACCATCTCTGTCGGCACCATTTTCTAATTGTTGGTCGAACAAGCTTATTTGGAGACATACATTATATGAACTGTTTTGGTGGTTTGAGTGACTTTTTGAGGTGAGATTAACTGTTTGGCCAAGATGCATGTTGGTAATGCAGACTGTGTGAAGAGTTTTGAAAAAGTGGCTTCAGTACTGACCGATGCTAGTTAGCGATTGAAAAAAACTGTAAAATAGGGGATCCAATCATTTTGACCCCTATCTTTTTTTAGGGTTGTTTAATTATTTGTTAAACAAAATCTCTTTCTCTGAACATTTGTATTAGTATAAAATAATAAATATATATATTTTTGCATGCTATATTGCTCTTTTTTGGTATTTTTTGCTCATCCAATAATTTTGGACCCCACTGTACATGTAATCCCTGTACCAGCAATGGGAGGATGAGTYCCATGTTGAACACTAATATGTCAGCTAAGGTGACATATAACTACAATGGTTAAATTCCCCTATTTTTTACATATTCTAATGCCACCATTGAAAAGAAGGTAGGATGCAAGTATTCAAAAGGCAAAGGTAAGACTTAAATCATGGTTTCCCAATGAATTCCAGGCAGTTCTGCATTCCACGACATCTGGAAGCACACAATTGTCTAAGTTTCAGCTTTCAAGACATTCAAGTAGATCAAGCTTTACGCTTTTACACAGAGTATGTGTTCTTTAATACATTCACACCAGTGTACTCATCTTGGTCATATCTACAAATTGTCTGGCCATAAAAAGTAGCCAGCTAGACCCACAATAACTCATCCGAACGAGCAGCGGCATTGAAGTCGACATCGGGCCTCC
>NW_019957531.1:728970-776019 GCF_002910315.2 Salvelinus sp. IW2-2015 | reverse complement strand
TTGCTAGCTAGCGGGACTCCTATCCCTAAGAAGATTCTTAAGATATATGTGTTGACTGAATATAAGCAGCAAGTGATGTCTGCTAAATAATGGGGCAGTCATATACTATAGCCTCTGCACCTACTGTACATAAAGATGAGTTACTCACTCATTCATGGCTTTGGATCAAAATAAATAAGTACCAACATTCTTTCTGATAGTCTTTAATAAAAAAATGTTTTGACTGTCCGCCTCATGACCTCAAACTGCACCATTTTGTTTCTCTCCGTCGCCCACACGCACTTTAAACATTTGGATAATAATGCATTTTAAAGCATATTGAAGACAGAAGCCGGCTCTTAATGAGTTCCGAGAGCCGATCTGTTATCCAATGATTATTATTAACCCTGCATTATAATTATATAAAATTCCCTTAGATATTCTCACAGAGCAGATTTACCAGAAAAAGCACACATTTGTAAATCCCAAACTCTAATAAAAGTAATTAGAAAGGTAGATACAAAAGGTAGTAATCAAGTGACATGGCCAAACTTTAATCGACTGAAAATAGAAGTGATTAGAAAAATTCACGACAATTGATTGTATAATAAAACATTTAAAAAAAATACATATATCAAATATTTTCCCAATCGAAAAATACATCTACAAATATGTTAATTTATTATAATCCATAAGAATTTACAAGGACGCACTGCAGCCTGCACGTAGCCCAGATAGGTTACTTGAACTAACGCCCAGTGGACCTGCAGTCCTAAGTTATTTTACTGTATATCCTACAAACATCGCTTCCAGCTGCCTCATGTTGCCGATTTGACATATTCAATAATTATCAAAAAAAATCCTCCTGTGACGAAAGGGGTTTGAACATCTGCATGCATCCTAATAGCAATAGTGGCATTACCCAAGTGAGTGCTACACAAGTGGTAGTGCAAGACTAAATGTCTACAAAGGAGCATGACAAGGTGCACAGCTGAAGCTACTGACCTGTCTGTCTCTGACTTCGACCAGCTGTGATCAAGATGCTCCGTCCACTCAGACCATCGATGCTTCCTTTGCTCATACACGCAAACAACTCTCTGGTCCATGATCTCTTCAGACCTCTTTATTTTCATGATTAGCCTGATTTTATTCTTCTTGAACTGCCTGTACACGCAATTCAGCTTTTAGCTGCCATATACTGTATACTGAAATAAAGCTAAACTCAGTAATAATTATCCTGCTAGTTGTGAATCAGTGGAGGCTGCTGAGGGGAGGACGGCTTATAATAATGGCTGGAACGGAGTAAATGGAATGGCATCAAACACGTGTTTGATGACATCTGTGAGGGAAAAATAATGTATTTACCTGATTTATTTGATATTAATGGTTAACAATTCATATTTAACTAATAGTAAGACATTTCTGCTCTACTAGTGTCTGTGTTTTTATGGTCTCCACTCCGCTAATCTGGGCGTATGGTCACCAGAGATGGGCTTGAGCTGACAAATTAGTTAAAGACTGCATTACATAGACAAGAATGTGTTTTACTAGAGATAGCTTAGGAGTAGAACGATCCCTCATTGTCTCAAAATAATCCTTGCATCTGGGAAACTAAATCAGGGTGGGGTTAAGACAACAACCCACGTGCAGATAACGACAGGATGAACCCAGAGTGGCTTATGATGCCCCAATCTGCATGGGATGTGTGGATCCAATCATGACTAAGCATTTTTAGTGTCAGCTATATATAGTATTCTGCATTTGTGTAAAGGTTAGGTTACTCGGTCCAACACTCAAGGGTGTGGGGTCGACCACGCTCACTATTGCAATAATTAATCGATATTGAATAAAGATGATTGTTTGAAGAAATGACAAAGTCTCTCTCACTTGATTAGAATATTCCACGACACATCCCACCTATTCCACTCCAGCCATTACCACGAGCCCATTTTCCCCAATCAAAGTGCCACCAACCTCCTGCGTTGTGAATTCCCCCCAACATCGAATACCTTACTGTTGTACTTGTCATTCTTGCACTAACACTTGTCTTATCTTACTAGCACTGATTTTACTAATCGATGCTTTATTGAGGAATGTTATTATTTGCAATGACTGTGATATGTGTCTGTTCTATCTACCTTAGTTGAATGCACTAACTGTAAGTCACCCTGGATAAGAGCGTCTGCTAATGACCAAAATGTAAAGTCTTAAATAAAGACATACGACATTGAGGGTGCTGAGGTCTAGTTCTACTTTCAGGACAACTCAGAGGATTGAAGGGGAAAAGATTTGACACGTTAAAAAGAGGGAGGAAGGAGGCAAAAAAGGGACACTAGAAAGGCCGGAAAAACTCACAGTTTATGATGACAATCTTGATCATGGTCAACGTGAAAAAGGGGAGGGGTGCCATCTCTATTTTAACCAAAATGGCTGTCAGAAGAAACACCACCAAAATCACTGCCAGGCTGCCCATGATCCGAAACTTCTGAGGAATCCTGTGAGTTAGAGAGTTGGAGTGAAATATCTGAGGTCAATCTTATGCTTACTACAAGTATTTCTCCTGCCTAGTACACTTTTCACACTACAGAGCAGAGCTGGGCCAAGCTGAAATGCAATGGCCTGGCTACGCATCCACTGTTGTTGCTGGAACCGTGCTAGAAAGGACAATGTGAAAAGAAAATATCTGCTCCAGTACAGTGCAGCTTGGGTCGGCACGATAGTGTAAAAAGTGTACAATCGTCTAAGATGAACCCCAAAGGAAATCTAAACATTCCTGCTCAATACATGCACACATGATCATATTAGATTAAAGTCCTACTCCAGTCAAAGATCGTCTATTATATTTGCAAGATACTTCTAGTGACTGCTCTAACAATGGAAATACATGTCCTCAAAGATGGAAGGCAGGCGGGAGGAGGAGAGATCAGGTGGGACCATTCTAGCCAATGAGTGGTCCAAAACTTCACATTTGTTGATTTTTAGCAATTTTCACGTGTAACTTGATTGTGTGTTTTGGATAATTGTCTTGCTGCATGACCGAAACTACGCTTCAGCTTCAGCTCACAGACAGATGACCTGACATTCTCCTGTAGAATTCTCTGATACAGAGCAGAATTCATGGTTCCTTCTATTAAGGCAAGTAGTCCAGGTACTAAGGCAGCAAAGCATACCCACACCATCACACTCCCACCACCATGCTTGACTGTTGGTATGAGGTTCTTACTGTGGAATGCAGTGTTTGGTTTTCGCCAGACATAACGGGACCCATCTCGCCCTTGTGTATGTACATGACTGCATTTATACTTGGTATATTGTTTTTCAACAGGAAAAGTTTAAATATAGCTGTAGTGCATCTTCGAGATGTAACTTTTGGAGTAGTGCTTTAATGCATTAGGAAAGATGTGTGTGTGGTGGTGGACAAACCTTTGATGCAGGACTGAGTTGAGACAGGTGAAGGCCAGTAAAGGCACCATGGCACAAAGTGTCATTACGTTATTGAACTTGGCCTCCAAAAGGCTACGGTTGTCCCCTTCTCCCCCGGTCCCATTGCCTGACAGGTCGGTGCCCATTTGGGAGGGGTCTCTGAGACGGCTGCTAAAATACTGTAGAGACAGAGGACAGCCACTTCATTTTTGTTAATTGCTGATGTGTGGTGATAGTTCTGGCACAACATGTCTGCCATGCATCACCCTTGTGGGTGCTATCCATTTTTAGTGGATGAAATACAATAATGTATAAAATATACTATTATGTAAAGCACTTTGAGCATGCTATAAAATGCTATTTAATTTAAAACCATCATTAATTATTAGAATGAGTAGATTAGGGGTTATCAGTATTTCTGTTAATTATCATTGGCTATCAAGAAGATCTGAAAAGTAAGACTTGAGACATATTTAGAAATTGATACAGACATTTCAGTAAAAGCTCTGGCATTGTATCGTTGAAATGTATTCTTTAATTATTCACACTCTTAAAGTAGATGATAAAAAAATATTGTGTGCTCTACCATGGTGGCTGTCATAAAGAAGTTCCATGGCAGGAGAGTTCCTAAGCCCAGCATGAAAAAGATCAGCCACACGCCATTGTTTCTGTTGGATGACAGATGAGAGGAAACTAGGGTTACAGACTTTATTTGTAATTTGACAAAAAAATACCATATTATGTAGGCCCACAGAAATTATAAAGGTAGAATGGTATTTACTTGACTGTTATGATACAAAATGTGGGGGGTTCAATTAGTCATTTCTGCGGGACTATGTGAAACCACTGGGGGAACCCTGGACGTCTGACTGACCTCAAGGTGAGCACGCTAACCACAGTCCCTAAAGATTTAACTCCCTTAGGGGAACTCGTAACACACTTCCAATCCAAAGGCTAACATAGCGGTTACATGACCATTTGGTGCAAAGAAGTAACCAAGTGTGTCACAGAAACTTGATACTGTATCTGTCAAATTGTCAAAATGTGAAGATGTCACCATACACATTGAACACATAAAGGAGGCTGCTACTCACTTGTCTTTTGGCTCGTGGACGGACATGATTTATCTTCAGTGATTACTATCACCCTTTTCCACACTTCAGCACCAAACCTGAAAGAAATAGTCATGTCAAGGAATTACAAGAAAACAATCTCATATTATTGCATGTTATTTTATCAACTACATTAGAGAAAAAAGACAAAGAGGGTTTTAGGAACTTAAACTGGGTTAGTGGAATAAAAAATCTTATTTGAATGAATATGGGACTATGAGATCTGAAAACTAGGGTTAGACTACATTTCCACAGTGCTGAAACTTCAATTGAATGACTGAAATGAAGATCTGCTGACTCTTTGGATGCTATTCAGTAGCATACTGACTAATAGCCTAGGCTACAGTTTTTTTGCTCTTGTACAATGTAAGATTGATATTCTTAATTAATATTACCAAACATCGAGGCATTAGACAGAGAGCATCATGCAATGTGATAATGAGAGAAAAAAACTTACAGCAACAGACTCAGTGTCATCAACTACCCATTTCCTAGACAGTTGTCAAGATCTTCTTATTTTTTAAAGTTGAGAGGTAGGCTAATGGACATTCTAAGAACTCAGATGTTGACTCCTCCCAAAATCAGGGAAGCCCTCACTCCTCCAAGCGCAACTATGTGTGCGTTTCAGCGCATTAAAGTGACTAACTGGAGCTATCTTAATGTCTAATCTGCCCCACAGCCTCCCGACACGCTTTTCCATATTCCCCACACTACGGGGAAGAGAGCTGTGATGTATCAAAATAACAACTTAAAATGAATAAGCTACATTATTTTTCTCTATCTGCTTAATAATTGTATGGGCCTCATTACATTTTCAATTGGGATCTGTAGGCTATAGCATCTCACAAGGTAGCAATACTGGTCAGAATGGATGGTCTGATTAGGTTAATCATTCTAACAATGTGCAATTCAACCTTATCAATAACTTCCTTCCTTCACCTTTTTCATTGCCCTGTGTCTCTGGGTCAAAATCAATGAGAACCACACCTCCCTGTCTCTCTCTATCGCTCTCTCTCTCTGTCCCTCCCTCTCTCTCTCTGTCCCTCTCTCTCTCTCTCTCTCTCTGTGTCCCTCTCTCCCTCTCTCTCTCTCTGTCCCTCTCTCCCTCTCTCTCTCTCTGTCCCTCTCTCTCTTAGGCATGCACGTTCACGGACCTTTTTTCTTTAAAAAACGTCTCCTTTTCTCAAATTTAGCATAGGTCTTGTGTTCCTCTGGTTAGTAAATGCAACAAAAGCACAATGCAACTCATCACTCACTAAACTGATTGTGTAATGGTCTGGGTGTAGCTGGTGCAGAGGAGTCAGGCGCAGGACAGCAGAGATGAGTAATAAAAGTAACTTTACTCAAAATTACCAAATACATGAAGTAATACCAAGCCCACACAAAAGGACCGAAATATATAAAACAAACACGCACAAAAACCATGGGGAAAACAGAGGGTTAAATAATGAACATGTAATTGGGGAATTGAATCCAGGTGTGTAAAACAAAGACAAAACAAATGGAAAATGAAAAGTGGATCGCGATGGCTTGAAGGCCGGTGACGTCGACCGCCGAACGAACAAGGATAGGGACCGACTTCGGCGGATGTCGTGACAAATTGTTTTAGCCTACATTGTAGAGTGGGTTTAGGCTTGTCTTGCCTTATTATCACCCCTAAACCCCCCTGGGAGAATAGCCTACAGCCTATTTACCTTCAATACATATCATCATTCATCATTCACATCATACATTCATTGGCATGTCTGAGTGATGCAGGTCAAGTGATGAACAGATTAACATGTAAGTAGAATGTGAGTAGAATGCTGTCTGTGTAGAGAGAGTTAGAGCAGCTAAAGGGGGCTCAATCCTATATGATCCTGTGGTGCAGAGGCAAGTGCTCTACTCACTGCACCTAAGGGACTTGAGCGTCAGCAGTAGAGCACTCACATATGCCATGCTACACATGTATCAATACAATTATGTGTTGCGCAAAAGTACTGTGCATGTAGTAGGCTAGGCTATATTGATCAGTCAGACAGGGTGCAGATGTAAAAATCTTAACAAATAGTTTAGGTGTATAAACGCAATAACCCTAGCCTCCAAGCTTTTAAACATTACACGGTAAGCAAAGGAGTATAGAGCCCACTATCATTTGGTCAACCAATAGCCTACATATAGCCTTGTCTACACTTTGCAAAATCAGGAAAGCTCTCTCTTAAAAACACATGAACTGTGCACTAAAATCCGAATGCATTGTTGATCTACAGCACACAGTACACTGTACCATGACGTGCAAGGCATCAATGTTGCATAATTCTACATACATTTTCCTGGCGCAGTTGTATTTACACAGACCTTAGCTCCAAATCAAACATATACAACTATCTCAAGTCAGTAGGAGTAG
The DNA here is from genome assembly GCF_002910315.2 of Salvelinus sp. IW2-2015. NCBI lineage: Eukaryota > Metazoa > Chordata > Actinopteri > Salmoniformes > Salmonidae > Salvelinus > Salvelinus sp. IW2-2015. Next base: position 769,119 of record NW_019957531.1, on the reverse strand, counting down.
TCATGTCTGACGCAACAGCATGGAATGATGTTGCTGGCAGGTTTGAGTTGCGTGAAAGCTGTGTGAGGTTAAGCTAGGAGTTAGGCCTACATTAAGGAATTTAACTCTGGATAAGATCCCATGTGATATCAGAAATAAATAAGTATGAGGGGTTGCTTTGCAAAGACAGGTGGCAGTCCTTGTGAAATATCAAAATGTCAACGATGGACGAATGCCACACCCAAGCAAAATAACATTTGCCCTATTGAATAAAAGGTACATGCAGTACAAGTTTTTGTGAAAGTAAGTAGAGCTTTTTTGAAAGAAAACCTCAAATCATGAGGGAGGCACTCCTAATCTTTTTTAATCCAAACTGAGATGAATAGTATCCAGATAATGGCTAGGCTATCTTAGAGAATCTTAAGTGATGAGCAATTATGGTTAATCTTGCCTATTCAAAGACTAATACAAAAAAGGTAGGCCTAATATTTAATAAAGGGCCTAATCTTTTAAATAATTTAAGTAGCCTAATCTTTAACAACATAGGTGCTATTGTGTTCCTAGAATTGGCCAGTTTTGGTCTCTGACCTCCTCCCTATAGGCTGTTTCATCGTTGTCGGTGAACAGGCTAACACATGTTGATACTGTTGTGTCGTCAGCAAACTTAATGATGGTGTTGGAGTCGTGCTTGGCTACGCAGTCATGGGGAAACAGGGAGTACAGGAGGGGACTAAGCACGCACCCCTGAGTGGCCCAGGTGTTTTCAGGATCAGCGTGGCAGTTGTGTTGTTACCTACCCTTACCACCTGGGGGCGACCCGTCAGGAAGTCCAGGATCCAGTTGCAGATGGAGGTGTTTAGTCCCAGGGTCAGCACTATAGTGTTGAACGCTGAGCTGTAGTCAATAAACAACAAGTCAGAATAAGACCGTCTGCTAAATTACCAAAATGTAAATGTACATTTGTGTGTATAGGCCTGTTCTTTGTCATCTAGGTAATTTTATCAGTTTAAACTTAGGCTACCAGATATGTCAGGAGATATGTCCTACAGTATTTAGACCCAATTGAATTAAGATATTGTGCAAAAACACACTGTCACTCTACTTTACAAAATATGATTGAGGGTTCAAATGAGAACCACTAAGCTTGAGCTCCAGCTGAAGATAGTGGGGTTATTTTGAAGAATAATTTAGGCTACTGTCATGTTAGGCTAATTTTTATTGCTGATGACAAGCATACCCATAACATCATGCAGTCACCACCATGATTGAAAATATGAAGAGTGGTTCTCAGGGATGTGTATCGTTGGATTTGCCCCAAACAACATTTTTTGTATTCAGGGCAAAAAACGTATTTCTTTTTACTCTGTAATTTATGTTAGTATTGTGGAGTAACTACAATGTTATTGATGAAACCTCAGTTATCTCCTAACTGCCTGTCGGCTCACCTGTCTGTATCTGTTTGGTTGTCTGCCTAACTGCCTGCCTGCCTATCTGTGTCTGTCTGGTCTGGTCTGTCTGTGCTGTCTGTCTGTCTGTCTGTCTGTCTGTCTGTCTGTCTGTCTGTCTGTCTGTCTGTCTGTCTTGTCTGTCTGTCTGTCTGTCTTGTCTGTCTGTCTGTCTGTCTGTCTGTCTGTCTGTCTGTCTTGTCTGTCTGTCTGATTACAGGAAGTGACTTAATTTGGGGTCATAGGACAGTGTTAAAAAGGTTTAATCTTCCCAAATTGTACATATTTGTAACCGGGGGACTGTCATGACCTGGCATATGAAATTTGAAGTCAATAGACCCAAAAGCATTTTTGACCTCCATTGGACACATGCTCTTGCAGTTCTAGAAACTAAGAGCCTTGTTATGAATTATTGAATGAATTCTGAAAATAAATACTGTCTGTCTGCCAGCCTACCTAACTGTTTGCCTGTTTCTCTGCCTGTCTGTGTCTGTCTGTCAGCTTACTAAAGCCTGTCTGCCTAACAGCCTGCCTCTGTCTGCCTGTGTCTGTTTGTCTGTGTCTGTCTGTGAGAGTGAGAAGAGGGAGAGATGAGAGGAGGGGGAGGCAAGGAAAAAGGAGGGAGCGAGAATGAGGGGGAGGAGAGAGATAAAAGGGGGAGAGTGAAGGAGGGGGAGACGGTGGGATGGGAGAGAGAAGAGTGTGAGAGATGAGAGGAGGGGGAAGGAAAGAAGGAGGGAGAGAAAATTAAGGGGATAAGGGAGAGAGAGAGAAGGGAGAGAGGGAGGGGAGAGAGGAGGGGTAGAGGGTGAAGGAGGAGGGGGAGAGCGAGGACGGAGGGAAGAGAGTCAACAGACAGACAGAGGTGGGAGAGAGAGAGATGAGGGGGAGGCAGGGAAAGGAGGGAGAGAGAATGGAAGGGGAGGAAGGAGAAGAAAGGGGAGAGTGAGGGAAGGGGACGATGAGGGAGAGGGTGAAGGAGGGACGGGAGAGAGAGGAGGTCGAAAAGAGGGGGATGAGGAGGTCGAGGGAGTGAAAGAAGAAAGTAGAGAGAATGGAGGGGGATGAGGGAGAGAGAAAGAGAGAGAGAGAAGGGGAGAGTGAGTTAGAGAGGGGAGAGAGAGACGGAGAGGGTGAGAGAGGGGGAAGTGAAAGAGGAGGGAGAGAGAAGAGAATGAGTCTGGATAACGAGGAGGGAAGCACTTTGCAAAAATGGTCCATACCAGGAGATATCTTTACATGATACATTTTTGAAATTCTGGAGCAGGGGTTCCAAAATGTTTCACTCCAGGCCCCCTTGCAGCATTGGGGAACATCCCACCCGCCTGAGCTATTTTTACACATTTTGTCATGGGGTGCAATAAAATGTTGCAGTTAAAAAGCCGTTTTGTGCAGTTTAAAGCATTTTTCTTGCAATTCTATACATTTGTCATGTTTAATGTGCATTCATGTTATATTTGAGTGACTTGAAATTACTACAAAATATGTGGGTTAAAAAACCTAGCAAAAAAATGTTAGCTGACATGGGCTAGTTGATCTGGACATTTCTATGAATAGCTCTCTAAAGGTATCAATGACTGACATGACAAGACGAAAACTGATGATGCACTACCCAATTTCGAAATTGCACCTTGTGCATCTACTGTCACAACTTTTAAGAGTAAGATGAAAGCAGGACTGAGTTGGGGGGGGGAGGGTGGGACCACTGCGCCCCCTGCCGACCCCTCTCGCTCCACAGTTTGGGAACCACTGTTCTAGAGAATACAGACCATTTCCAATGCATATTTTAAGATTTGTGGACATGCACCATATGCTGACAAATTCTGAATCCAGATGCGTCTTTTAGATATACACTGCTCAAAAAAATAAAGGGAACACTTAAACAACACAATGTAACTCCAAGTCAATCACACTTCTGTGAAATCAAACTGTCCACTTAGGAAGCAACACTGATTGACAATAAATTTCACATGCTGTTGTGCAAATGGAGTAGACAAAAGGTGGAAATTATAGGCAATTAGCAAGACACCCCCAATAAAGGAGTGGTTCTGCAGGTGGTGACCACAGACCACTTCTGAGTTCCTATGCTTCCTGGCTGATGTTTTGGTCACTTTTGAATGCTGGCGGTGCTTTCACTCTAGTGGTAGCATGAGACGGAGTCTACAACCCACACAAGTGGCTCAGGTAGTGCAGCTCATCCAGGATGGCACATCAATGCGAGCTGTGGCAAAAAGGTTTGCTGTGTCTGTCAGCGTAGTGTCCAGAGCATGGAGCGCTAGCAGGAGACAGGCCAGTACATCAGGAGACGTGGAGCAGGCCGTAGGAGGGCAACAACCCAACAGCAGGACCGCTACCTCCGCCTTTGTGCAAGGAGGAGCAGGTGGAGCACTGCAAGAGCCCTGCAAAATGACCTCCAGCAGGCCACAAATGTGCATGTGTCTGCTCAAACGGTCAGAAACAGACTCCATGAGGGTGGTATGAGGGCCCGACGTCCACAGGTGGGGGTTGTACTTACAGCCCAACACCGTGCAGGACGTTTGGCATTTGCCAGAGAACACCAAGATTGGCAAATTCGCCACTGGCGCCCTGTGCTCTTCACAGATGAAAGCAGTTCACACTGAGCACATGAGCACATGTGACAGACATGACAGAGTCTGGAGACGCCGTGGAGAACGTGCTGCTGCCTGCAACATCCTCCAGCATGACCGTTTGGCAGTGGGTCAGTCATGGTGTGGGGTGGCATTTCTTTTGGGGGCCGCACAGCCCTCCATGTGCTCGCCAGAGGTAGCCTGACTGCCATTAGTACCGAGATGAGATCCTCAGACACCCTTGTGAGACCATATGCTGGTGCGATTGGCCCTAGGTTCCTCCTAATGCAAGACAATGCTAGACCTCATGTGGCTGGAGTGTGTCAGCAGTTCCTGCAAGAGGAAGGCATTGATGCTATGGACTGGCCCGCCCGTTCCCAGACCTGAATCCAATGAGCACACTGTGACATCATGTCTCGCTCCATCCACCAACGCCACGTTGCACCACAGACTGTCCAGGAGTTGGCGGATGCTTTAGTCCAGGTCTGGGAGGAGATCCTCAGGAGACCATCCGCCACCTCATCCGGAGCATGCCCAGGCATTGTAGGGAGGTCATACAGGCACGTGGAGGCCACACACACTACTGAGCCTCATTTTGACTTGTTTTAAGGACATTACATCAAAGTTGGATCAGCCTGTAGTGTGGTTTTCCACTTTAATTTTGAGTGTGACTCCAAATCCAGACCTCCATGGGTTGATAMATTTGATTTMCATTGATMWTTTTTGTGTGATTTTGTTGTCAGCACRTTCAACTATGTAAAGAAAAAAGTATTTAATAAGAATATTTCATTCATTCAGATCTAGGATGTGTTATTTTAGTGTTCCCTTAATTTTTTTGAGCAGTGTATATAATATTACTCAGAATATCACACATGGACATTTCCTGATATGGACTCAGAACTGATATTTGAAAATAAAAGAAACCTTAACCTGACAACAAATGAGATATTGGCAAAACAAACTAACAGTTAAAACTAGGTAAATAAATAAACATATCTAGCAATGGCACAATGAAGTCACAGTCAATTGTGTGGCGACAACGGTTTCTCAGAATCGTATCCCTCTAACCCACAGTCCTCTCAGCACATTCAGGATATGAAACTTATCTTGGCTGAGGTCCATATCCAGATCTTGATATGCTAAAGCACATTTTCTGGTGCATTTCTGAGTTTTCAGCACATGCTCAATAATTTGACAATGTGAAATCCATATTTTTCTTACACGCACAAATCATTTGTGGATTCCCTCCGGATATCATACATGGTATGGCCGGATATTGACTCATTAGACATAAGCTTATGTGGACATTTTATTTTAAAAAATATATACTGACAGTAGGCCTACATAGTATATTTGTGACTCGTTTCAGGAAACTAGGCATATGTCGCGCGTCACTACTTCACGGGAGAGCCATTTGAATGTAAAAATGTGTTTTTCGCAGAAATACCTTCTGGAACATGTGAACTTTCATGTGCCTTAATTACAAACTTGTATGCCATCTGTAAATATGAATACAATCGTTAAGTTACGAGCCTAGTTGGTTTAGCCATGGAAAAAGACAGGAACCTTTCCGCTAGCCATGATTGACTGAGATAATGGGTGGGCTGGACACGCTTCTGTCTATTACATGAGCTGGTCAGTATGTGTAGGTAATCCTTTCTAACACAGATTTTTTTATATATCACATAGTAGAACTGCAAAAGTGTTTCTCTCCACTTTCTGGAGAACCGAGTTTTGAAATCAGTGGAATGTCTGGTGGAATTAGAGTATGATAGCTAAGGAGATGGAGAAAATGATGGCGTTTGACTGCAAATATGCAGAGGGAGTCGAAAAGACAAAACACAGAAGGCTGTTGAATAAAACACATGTCTCCAGATTACATCTTCAAACTAAGGGCAACCATGGCATCTGTGACAGAGAGGGAGAAGTGTCCATCCATGTATACGGGTAAGATAGTCTAGCTAGCTACATTTTCAGATATTACATGTTTCTAATTTTGTCAGAAAGTCATTTCAATTTAAAGCGTACTTTTAGCTAGCTAGCTCACTTTAGCTGGCTGTCTCACTAGCTAACATTACGTGTATGATCTGTGTAGTAATATTATTCATATTTCAGAGCTATTTGCATTGCTAGTTATAGCCTAATGTTAGCCAGCAAATACTGAACCTGGTTTGTTAGTTACATGCAGATTCATGCAGGGTAGTAACTTTATGAGTTGGGATTATGGTTGATTGTTTAGCTATCTAGCTACATGTCTAAACAAAATACTCCACTATGCAAGTTACCATTTCAATACAATGTTCATGATGTCACTGCAACAGCTGTTGATAGATGTAGCTGGTAAATTCATAGAATAACTGACGAATTTACAAACGCTCAACACCCGTTGAGTATGGGCGGTGTCAGTAAACGTTGGCAAAAAAAAGTTATTCAATTGTTGCCAGCAGCACAGTTAGTCACCAATGCTCTGGATAACATGAAAACAGCCTAACCAGCTCTGCTAGGGCAAGTAAAATGGTCAGAGTGAGCTGTTCTCTCATTTATGTCTGGAAGTGGCTAGCAAGTTAGCCAGTTAGCTTGGGTGCTTGACTGCTGTTGGTAGGTCTGAACACGTGGATCAACCCGAATCCTCAGTCATAGCGTCCAGTGTGCGCTCTCAACGCTCAGAGAGCGAAATGCTCTGAATTTACGAATGGACAATCTGACAATGCTCTGAGTTAACCAATGCCCAGAGCGCACTCTGGCACTCAAGATTGAATTTACAAACACACCAGTAGTATAAACCAGCCTTTAGTTATGAAATCTTTGGTTGTTTAGTACATGGCCTCACATGTGAATCCTTAAAGAGATGGGTGGGGCTAAAGCTTAAGAGTGTGTGAACGATGCAAAAAAAAATATATACATATATATTTTACCTTTATTTAACTAGGCAAGTCAGTTAAGAACAAATTCTTATTTTCAATGACGGCCTAGGAACAGTGGGTTAACTGCCTTGTTCGGGGGCAGAACGACAGATTTGTACCTTGTCAGCTCGGGGATTCGAACTTGCAACCTTTCAGTTACTAGCCCAACGCTAGTAACCGAATGGGTGTAGACAAAGAAGAAGTCCCCAGTAGGTTTACCAAAACATTCAAGGGCCATTTTATCAAAAGTGAGGTTACGGGCCTCACGAGTGGTGCAGTGGTCTAAGGCATTGCATCGCAGAAGCATCACTACAGATCCGGGTTCGATCCCTGGCTGTGTCGCAGCCGGCCGCGACCGGGAGACCCATGAAACGGCACACAATTGGCCCATCGTCGTCCAGGTTAGTGGAGGGATTGGCCGGCTGGGATGTCATTGTTGCATCACACTCTACCAACTCCTTGTGGCGGCGGGGCACATGCACACTGACTTCAGGTCGCCAGCTGTACAGTGTTTCCTTCGACCCATTGGTTCGGCTGGCTTCCGGGTTAAGCGAGCAGTGTTTCAAGAAGCAGTGCGGCTTGGCGGGTCGTGTTTTGGAGGACGCATGGCTCTTGACCGTAGCCTCTCCCCAGTCCGTAGGGGAGTTGCAGCGATGGGACAAGACTGTAACTACCAATTTGATATCACGAAATTGGGGAGAAAAAAGGGGTAAAAGTACAGCAACAAAAAAACTAGGTTACAAGTTTATCAACTTTCAGAGCAGAATTAATTTCCCATTGTTCCTGATATACCATTCTCTAGATCCGAGTCTCAACTTTTATCCAATGTAAAAAACACAATTTCAAATTTTGCTACATAAGACCGAATCGACCTGGTAGGTCACATTTACAAAGCATATGCTCTTGACTGAGGTCCATATCAGGATCTTGATATGCTTTTTGCTATGCTAAATAAGGACAAAAATATTAGTTTTATTGGCTGACTTTATTATTTCATTTTAAGTCATCATTTCATCTCTATAGAGCTGCTGCCTATTGCTGTCTGACAAAATCAACAAACAAAAAAGTTCTTCGAAGTAAATAAGGTGTACTTTTATGACTGCTGAATAGCAACTATCAATCACTTAGAGCATGTATTTTCAGGTAGGGGTGTTCTGAGTACTCGGACAAAACAAGTATCATAATATTCAGCATTTTCCAAATAGGTTTATGACAGGAGTATTTTTTGTAATTATCCGTGATCGGAAAAAAGTTATTTTCAGCTGCCAGCACGTATGTCTCTCACTCAAGCGGTGTGAAGCGCTGTGTGCTCCAAACAACTATTGGCTACTTCTTCTGTCTGTAAAGAAACTTGCGGAGTATTTGTTGAGCCTGCTGCAACAATTGGATTAGAACCAGCCGCTCTGTCTGCTCTCATTTCCCCAGATAGACACACCGCAGCTGTTTCAATCACTCACTCACTCACTCGTCTCAGGGCACAAGTCTCCCCTTCTCCAAATATCATGTATGAATCAGAATTGGTAGCTAGTCATTGTTGTTCAATCTACTTATTTTCTGTAGATTTTGCTGAGGCCATGTGGTTGTTTTTGTCTGTCTACTTGATGTTATTTAGTAGGCCTACTTTGTCTGTCCATATAATTATTCCATTGCTGAAGATGTATGTCGTTATGTTGTGGTCCATGCCCATGCTTCTTGCTATTATTATTATTTTATTTATCTTTATAAAAAAAAATGTAGGGGGTAGATCAGCTTTAATATTGCATATAGATTTTTGCTTCCATCAATGTAATCATTTCCAATCCCACATATATTTTTTGTTTGGGGTCACTTAAAAATGTCCTTGTTTTTGAAAGAAAAGGCATACAGAGGCCCATTATCAGCAACCATCACTCCTGTGTTCCAATGGCACGTTGTGTTAGCTATTCCAAGTTTATAATTTTAAAAGGCTAACTGATCATTAGAAAACCCTTTTGCAATTATGTTAGCACAGCTGAAAACCGTTTTTCTGATTAAAGAAGAAATGAAACTGGCCTTCTTTAGACTAGTTCAGTATCTGGAGCATCAACATTTGTGGATTCGATTACAGGCTCAAAATGGCCAGAAACAAATAACTTTCTTCTGAAACTCATCAGTCTATTCTTGTTATGAGAAATTTAGGCTATTCCACCACCACCTTATTGGGGTAAACTAATGGACAACAACACTTAGGCTTCCACAGCTTATTCATTTTTATACATTTTCTATTTCTGATGTTCTGATTTCTATTTGCCATATATTTTTAACTGTGCTCTTTCGCAAAAGTTCTGAACCTATATAGTCCCACCCTTCAGCTCCATTCAACCTCTCCCATCTATCTCTTTACACCATCCATATTGCTATTATTATTATTATTATTATTATTTATTCTCGCATGTTTACCGAGCAACAGATCATTCGAAAATAAAATCACAAATATACACTGCACAAAAATATAAATGCAACATGCAATAATTTCAAAGATTTTACTTAGTTACAGTTCAGATAAGGAAATTAGTAAATTGAAATTAATTAATTAGGCCCTAATCTATGGATTTCACATGACTGGGATTACAGATATTCAGCTGTTGGTCACAGATACCTTAAAAAAAAGGAAGAAAAGGTTGATCAGTGTGACTAGGGCTGTTAACGCCACACCAGCGGTCACGAGTCATGACCGCAGTCAAATTCCACATGACCGTTTAGTCACGGCAACTAGGCTTCTCCAAGCTCTGATGCTGCTGGTAGTATTAGTAGCCTACCAAACTTGCTAACTGCATGGCACTCAGCACTCTATTGTTCCTCTAATCACTCTGACATCAATGCAAATGTAATTGAAGTCTAAAAAAACACTCCTGAGAGTCCATGAGCTCATTGCGCAACATCTCTATAGGCTATGAAATTGTGTGACAAAACAGGGTTTTGATGGCCGCTATTAAAAAGAGGAGGCCCCATCAGCTTTCTATATTAATTTCTCAACTTTCCTAATATTAAGCACATTGCTTTGCTTTACAACAGGAGTATAGCCTATCTGGCCGGGATGAACATGAACCACTGGAAAAGTGTCCTCCATTCACTATTTATGTGCATAGATGACATGTATTTTTTCCCGTGGCCCCTGTTCCGAGACAGGTGCATGATAATGGTCCATTCTAAATCCAAACCAATTTCACACATATATTATTTAGCATATGTAAAGACAAGACTAAATGAAGAATAGACTAATGGGTGACAATATTATCACGTGTGAATGATGCCCAGCATGTGTAGTAAGGCAAGAAACAGCACATACTTTTTTTTGCGACTTTTTCTAATTATAGTCACGCACCTCATGTAGCCTAGCCCATGATTAGGTTTGTACCACAACCAAAGTGGCATAATAACTTCTTAAAATTAAGCACATTAATCCTCTTTACAACCAGTGTAGAGCCTAACTGGCATACTGTACATGAGTTTCAGGAAGATAATTTTCACCATAAAAAGGCACTTTTATAATAAAGCATTACATGCATAATCACATTTGCGGTCACTTTTGAGAATGGTGTTTTCCCGCTAATTGATTGCATTTTGGAACATTCACGCTTATAGCCTACTGCCATGTGCACATTACTGCGTTCATAATGTGAAGAAATAGCCTAATAGTTTAGCAACATTTTAAGCTAAACGTTCTGATCTGTTGCATCAGCCTCAAAAATGTTTTTTGAAGCAAGTGGCTATATTCATTTGGATCTATCGCATCCCACAAGTGTCCCAGAGTATGTTTAGAATATTTATTTCTCGGACAGAAGGACAAGTTGACCATGAAGGCCTGATTCACACAGTCTTCTCTGAACAGTTGAGATGTGTCTGTTACTTGAACTCTGTGAAGCATTTATTTGGGCTGCAATGCCAAGAGTGTGCAAAGCTGTCATCACACAAAGCGTGGCCATTTGAAGAATCTCAAATATAAAATATATTTTGATTTGTTTTTTGGTTACTACATTTCATAGTTTTGATGTCTTCACTATTATTTTACAATGTAGAAAATAGTAAAAATAAAGAAAAACCCTTGAATGAGTAGGTGTTCTAAAACTTTTGACTGGTACACAAACTCTTCTAAACTGTTTCGGCTAGGAAGCATGCGGACGCCTTTAGAAGTAAAAGAGCCTGGAAGATCATTTTGGAGTTAAAAAAATTGTCACACTGGGAACCTTTCAAGTTCAAAAAGGTTCCTTTAGGAACCGCTCTGAAAAATGGTCTTCGTGGACCCCCTTTTTTGTGATGGGAGGTGTTTAATTTGGAACTTAAAATAATATATTGTAGAGGTGGCAGCCTATCAGAAGATTGGAGGCATCGCTTTCACACAGTTCTTTTTGGCCACCAGTTAGAGTAAATATAATTTCTGTTCATCATGTTAAGTTTGTACACTGCAAATGTCAATTTCCCTTGAATATTATTGCATATTACACATTCTAATATCGTAGTAATAATTAACATTGCTGATTACATAGAGTAATAAAGTGGTACTATTCCAACTTTGCATAGGACCTTGAGGAACTCATACACCTCAGTAAGTCTCATTGAATCTACACAACTGTCAGTTTTTAACCTTAACATGTGATGACAATACAACAGAACAGATTAACAGGAATGACATTTACTCCCATGGGTGACCTAAAAAGATCTATCTGAAAGCCAAGGTCCTACTAAGCCATGCCTCCAGTCCAGGGTTCCTCCAGTTCCTCTACTATAGGTGTTTTGGCGTTACTCTGAACCCTGATCTCTCTTTTGACGAACATATCAAGACYGTTTCAAGGACAGCTTTTTTCCATCTACGTAACATTGCAAAAATCGGAAATTTTCTGTCCAAAAAGTATGCAGAAAAATGTATCCATGCTTTTGTCACTTCTAGGTTAGATTACTGCAATGCTCTACTTTCCGGCTACCCGGATAAAGCACTAAATAAACTTCAGTTAGTGCTAAACACGGCTGCTAGAATCTTGACTAGAACCAAAACATTTGATCATATTACTCCAGTGCTAGCCTCTCTACACTGGCCTCCTGTTAAGGCAAGGGCTGATTTCAAGGTTTTACTGCTAACCTACAAAGCATTACATGGGCTTGCTCCTACCTATCTTTCCGATTTGGTCCTGCCATACATACCTACACGTACGCTACGGTCACAAGACGCAGGCCTCCTAACTTAACCTAGAATTTCTAAGCAAACAGCTGGAGGCAGGGCTTTCTCCTATAGAGCTCCATTATTATGGAATGGTCTGCTTACCCATGTGAGAGACGCAGACTCGGTCTCAACCTTTAAGTCTTTATTGAAGACTCATCTCTTCAGTAGGTCCTATGATTGAGTGTAGTCTGGCCCAGGAGTGTGAAGGTGAACGGAAAGGCACTGGAGCAACGAACCGCCCTTGCTGTCTCTGCCTGGCTGGTTCCCCTCTCTCCACTGGGATTCTCTGCCTCTAACCCTATTTCAGGGGCTGAGTCACTGGCTTACTGGTGCTCTTCCATGCCGTCCATAGGAGGGGTGCGTCACTTGAGTGGGTTGAGTCACTGACGTGATCTTCCTGTCTGGGTTGGCGCCCCCCCTTGGGTTGTGCCTTGGCGGAGATCTTTGTGGGCTATACTCGGCCTTGTCTCAGGATGGTAAGTTGGTAATTGAAAATATCCCTCTAGTGGTGTGGGGGCTGTGCTTTGGCAAAGTGGGTGGGGTTATATCCTGCCTGTTTGGCCCTGTCCGGGGGTATCGTCGGATGGGGCCACAGTGTCTCCTGACCCCTCCTGTCTCAGCCTCCAGTATTTATGCTGCAATAGTTTGTGTCGGGGGGCTAGGGTCAGTCTGTTATATCTGGAGTATTTCTCCTGTCTTATCCGGTGTCCTGTGTGAATTTAAGTATGCTCTCTCTAATTCTCTCTTTCTTTCTCTCTCTCGGAGGACCTGCGCCCTAGCACCATGCCTCAGGACTACCTGGCCTGATGACTCCTTGCTGTCCCCAGTCCACCTGGCCGTGCTGCTGCTCCAGTTTCAACTGTTCTGCCTGCGGCTATGGAACCCTGACCTGTTCACCGGACGTGCTACCTGTCCCAGACCTACTGTTTTCAATTCTCTAGAGACAGCAGGAGCGGTAGAGATACTCTGAATGATCGGCTATGAAAAGCCACCTGACATTTACTCCTGAGGTGCTGACCTGTTGCACGCTCGACAACCACTGTGATTATTATTATTTGACCATGCTGGTCATCTATGAACTTTTGAACATCTTGGCCATGTTCTGTTATAATCTCCACCCGGCACAGCCAGAAGAGGACTGGCCACCCCTCAGCCTGGTTCCACTCTAGGTTTCTTCCTAGGTTCTGGCCTTTCTAGCCACCATGCTTCTACACCTGCATTGCTTGCTGTTTGTGTTTTAGGCTGGGTTTCTGTACAGCACTTTGAGATATCAGCTGATGTAAGGGCTTTATAAATAAATTTGATTTCTCCTCACTGAACAAGCACTTTCCGTTTTGTAGAAATGTGTCACTGACTTGTGTATATCTGGTCACATTTCTTTTGTCAAGTTGGCTTTTATCATTTGATTTTTGAGGAGATGAGTAGGAAACAGAGTTAAAAGGTACTAAAGTTGTCACGATCGTTGTACGAACTGGAAGCATACTCGGACCAAGGCGCAGAGGATGTTGAGTTCCACATAATTTATTAGAAAGTGAAACTTAGCAAAACAAAACAATAAACTAACAACGAACCGTGACTACAGAGGTGCTACGTGCACTAACTTAAAAACAATATCCCATAAACACAGGTGGAAAAAAGTTACCTAAATATGATCCCCAATTAGAGACAATGATTACCAGCTGCCTCTAATTGGGAATCATACACAATCACCAACATAGAAAACAAACCTAGAACCCCACATAGAAATAATAAACTAGACTAACCCCCCAGTCACGCCCTGACCTACTCTACCATAGAAAATAAGGACTCTCTATGGTCAGGACGTGACTAAAGTACTCATATCAGACAATAGTGGCTAGTTGGTGGCTAATTCAGTGGCTAGTTGGCCAGCATGAAAGCAGACCAGACAAAACCACTGTCATATATTTAAATGCTGAGCTTTTAATCACATGCTGAGAGTGCACCAAAAAGGGGAAATGAAATGTGGCCAATTGACAAGAAACAAAAGTAGTTTCAAACATAATATAATTTGTGTGAGTAGCAGACAATGCCAACTGTGAGCTTTTGAATTCTCTAATGTTAGAGGGAATTAGTCAGCCAAAGTAAAATTGGTATTGCTTTTCCCTTCACCTGCATTGGAGAGTGGAGGGAAACATTTAAGTTATATTTATAAACTAGCTAACGTGGAAACCATTTAAAATCTACCCGTACTCTTATGATAGTTAAGACATTATAGTGTTTACTATTATTAAAATAGTAACATAAATCACCCTGCAGAGTAAAGTACATTTTACAGTATTTGTTGCACAGCTCAGTGCTATTTTGTGTGAGCAAAATTGAGCCCTATGTCTCACATCAGCCTGGTCTCAGAGCAAAACATATTATATTTTACTAAAATCAGTGATACCCCATTTAGTATATGTTACTTTACGTTAGGCTACATTACATTTGTATACGTAAATCCGGAACACTCAAAGTAGTATGATATGTTACGTTTGGTATGACAGTAGGTCATACCAAACATACACAATTGCCTAGCAACCCAAAAGTTGCGTGTTTGAATCTCATTTTGGCTAATTAGGAACTTTGGACTACTTACTACTTTTTAGCTACCTTGCAACCACTTAGCATGTTAGCTAACCCTTCCCTATAACCTTAACACTTTAACCTATCTCCTAACCTTAACCCCTAATCTAACATGGCACATGATTCTAAAACAGTTGAACGTAATATATCATACTAAATAAGTCAAAAGTACTATATCATACTAAAGCAGTCAAACGTAATATATCATACTAAAGTGGTCAAACGTAATATATCAAATTAAAGAAGTCAAACATAATATATCATACTAAACCAGTCGAATGTAATAATAATAATAATAATAAACGGTCAAATCAAACTGGTGTATGTACTCATGTGTATATATATATATAAAAATAAATAATATGTTTTGCTCTGAGAACAGGTTGCTCTCATGACATTTATGGGAAGTATTCTACAATATGCTTTATCATGTTTTATCACTGCCTGAAACACTTTTTTCTTAAGAGCCCTTTCCCTTTAAATCAATGATTGATTAAAACCTCTCATACCGCCTTCCAGAACAAGAATAATAATAATAATAATGTGGCAGTCATGTTTTAACTGCTAAAACAAGGATGATAAAAATAGGCCTGGATAGTAGATAAGGAACAACAAACTGTAAGGCCAAGTAGCACCTGCACATTTGTCCTGTATGTGTCCTATGTAATGTGTGGAGGGCTTGGACACTGTTTCCAAGTTCCTTGTAAATATGTCACACTACAATGTAATCTATACTGAACCAAAATATAAACGTAACATGCAAAGTGTTGTTGGTCCCATGTTTCATGAGCTAAAGTAAAATATCTCAGAAAAGCTTATTGCTCAAAAATTTTGGGCACCTTGTGCTGGGGACAATAACAGGCCACTCTAAAATGTGCAATTTTGTCACACAACACAATGCCACAGATGTCTTGTTTTGAGGGAGTGTGCAATTGACATGCTGACAGCAGGAATGTCCATCAGAGTTATTGTCAGAGAATTTTATGTTAAGTTCTTTACCATAAGCCGCCTCCAATGTTGTTTTCTAGAATTTGGCAGTACGTCGAACCGGCCTCACAACAACCGCAGACCACGTGTATGGCGTTGTACGGGTGAACGATTTGAGATGTCAATGTTGTGAAAAGAGTGCCCCGTGGTGGCGGTGGGGTTATGGTATGAGCAGACATAAGCTATGGACAACAAATACAATTTTATCGATGGCAATTTGAATGCACAGAGATACCATGACGAGGTCCTAAAGCCCATTGTCGTGCCATTCATCCGCCGCCATCACCTCATGTTTCAGCATGATAATGCACGACCCCATGTCACAAGCATCTGTACACAATTCCTGGAAGCTAAACATGTCCCAGTTCTTCCATGGCCTGCATACTCACCAGACATATCACCCATTGAGCATGTTTGGGATGACCTGGAGCGACATGTACACAGCGTGTTCATGTGAAGGAGATGTCACACTGCACGAGGCAAATGATGATTACACCAGATACTGACTGGTTTAATGATCCACACCCCTACCTCTTTTGTTAAGGTATCTGTGACCAACATATTCATATCTGTATTCCCAGTGAAATCCATAGAAAAGGCATCCAGAAAAATGTATATTGGGTATGGGAATTTATACAATCAAAAAACACCATAACAGACCTGGTTTAGTTTATGACAGGGCAGCCTGTGAGACAGCAGCCTGTAGGCTTTTGTTAGATTCCTGCACTGAATCATATAATCTAACAGTCATGGCTGTCACTCTGAAAAAATATTTGTGTAGTTAATCAGACATGTTAAATTTGCCTTCCATATTGGAAGAACAGCCCTGGTTTAAGATAATAGTCCCATACTGTTGTAAATACAGCACATAGCCATCTTCAGATGCAGAATCAATATGACTTACTGTATGTGACGTGAGCTGACGTGACATGATGTTTTGTTAAGACTGATTATTTCTTGCATCCATGAGCAGGGTTGTTAAACATAGATTGTATCTACTTACAAAGCTTAGCTACTCCGTAGTTGTGCTGTCCTCATCTCACCTGTTGTTGGTCATACACTGAAGTCATGGAGTTATTGTATGTTTCTCTCTTTCAATTCAACCACTACACATGTAGTCTTATCCCCTTCTCTGAAATACCTCTTGGAACAACCTTAGTCGAACAAATAATACCCTGACTTCAGCTCTTGGAGAAGTCCTTGCTGCTTGCGCTGCAGTTTCTCTATTACGCAATTGATTATTCCTGTGCTAGTTGGTTTTTACATGTTCATGTCACATTTCTTCTTCCCCCTTAAAGAGACAAGTGTATTTTTCAATGACTAGTTATAGGAGAGAATGTAATGCATATTATTGCTGGCTAAAAATATATTGTTTGCATACACTAGAAACTTTCCTTTAGCATGCCTAGTTTACGACTACTATGGGTTTTCTTTTACATAATCAGGCTGGGAAATATTTTCTGATACTCTTGCTGTTGAAGTGCACAAGAAGCGAGAGTCAGGTTTTAATTATCACTGTTAAAATGAAATGTGTGACTTGATTTTAAGGAATATTTGAATGGTATTTCAACATGTAACAAAATATTATGCAAGGCTCTATCCATGCTAGTACACATGAGCATTCCGAGTGGAAATCATTAACTGGATTGATAAAGATATTGACCATGAGTTTTTGCCCTGGATGAAATGGCTGATTGACATCAACGTGCAAACAGGAAAACCTTTATTGTACATCCCTTGAATGAAATTTTAGAAAGCTATTTAAAAGCTCTTACTTCCCAAACACAAACAATATGTGTCATTATAGAGTGATCAGACCAGTCTTAAGTGTTATTGACTGTACGATTGTTTATCCCATGTGTAACTCTGTGTTGTTTTTGTCACACTGCTTTGCTTAATCTTGGCCAGGTCGCAGTTGTAATTGAGAACTTATTCTCAACTGGCGTACCTGGTTAAATAAAGGTGAAATATATATATATTTTAAATTAAGTATTGTTGTCAAAAATGTAATTCATGGAGGAAGGATAAAGCTTTATCTAGTTGTATACAACATGTTGCCATATTTTTGATACTTGCTTTAGCTCTCTGTCAAAGTCTACTAACTTGCAATCATTAATAAGATAGATAGATAGATGTCAGCTGCAGTTAAACGATATTCAACAATGTATGCTGTGTATATTTACTTGTCTACTGTCACTCACAATAACAGGCGACAATAATTACACATAAACAAACAATAAGACACTACAATGGCAGTAGAGGAAAAGTTGCTGAAACATGCAGATTGGAGCTAATTGTCCATATTATTGATCATTGCTGGTTTGACAAATGTGTTCACATGGTTTGAGAAAGGCTAAACGGTCTAGCTGTGCTTTACGTTGTACTGTTATTCTAAGATAGGTGTTGGTGAGTGTGTGGTCTTTCTAAAAATGACAAACAGAGGAAAGATTATGTCTCTAAGTGAGACAAATCATTTGACTAAAAGTAAATAAACCTAAGGAAAGGTGTAAACACTTACTTGCAATCGTCTGTCAGGACTATGTTCACCGGCGAGTGATGTCTCAACAGCTGAAGTTCAAAGACCAATAGGGCCTTATCTGACGTGATCTGTGTTCAATGGGAGTGGTAAAAAACACAGCAATCTCAATAATGACTAATGACAAAAATATTTGCAATACATTATATTTAATCTACCTAGTATGGAATAAATAGAATAGCCCCAAAATTGCAAGCATCAAGTTAAATCAAATGCACCTTGAACACAAACATTGGAAGTTGTTTTAAATATTTAACTAGGTCGGCTAGGGACTCTTCTACTGCATGTCATGCAATCACTAAAACATTCCATTCAACAACTGTCACTCTTTCTCACTTTGTTTTGCCAAATCCTTATTGATGTCAACAATACATGATTTAAATTAAAGTAAAAGTTGTGCGTCCATATATCAAGTTAGGTTTTAGGCTCTCATTTAAAGTCACAAACTGGAGTTTTTGTTTCAGCCCAATACGCTGGGAAAATGAATCACATGGCCACTTTCCTGCCATTCATTTTTGTCCCACGAGCACAAGAAACCAAGAGTTCGCTCGTTAGATTAGTCGTAACAGGAAAAACTGTTGCAATGTGGTATACTAGGAGATCAGCTGGTGGACGAGCCCATTGCCAAATGTGTAGATAGGGTTTGTCTTTTTTTATTTTTTTTATCTAACTTCTTAATGACAGGCATCTGTTTTACCCAAGAACTCACAAGTTCATGGAGCCTGAAATTGTGAGGAAAATAATATTACGCTAAGGCTGTTCTTCTTCGTCGGTGGCACTATCGTGCCGATTCATGGCAGTTAAAATGCTTTTGAATAGATGCTGGATGCTAAAAAACCAGCTAACAAACTTACTATAACAAACTATTTGGATGAAACAGTCTGTGGACCCCTGGAAGAGTAGCTACTGCTTCAGCAAAAACTAATGGGGATCCAAATAAAATACTAAAAAACATCCTAGATAAGTCCAAAATATGCTAAACCCTAACCTACTTTAAGCCTTGTTTAAATTAAAATAGCAGACTATTGACTGATTACTAATACGTTAATTATCAAAGTTCAATAGACTAAGATCTATTGAATCAGCTATTGAGAGTGATTAGGTGGAGGTTTTAGAAACAATGGTCATATACCCACCCAGTTAGCCAAATGATGGAGTATGAAATAAAGTTTATTTTTGGTTGTTAGTGAAAGTTGAAAATACGTATTTTAAACAATTGTTTACAGACAGATTATTTCACTTATAATTCACTGTATCACAATTCCAGTGGGTCAGAACTTCTTTGGGCTGCAAGCCCGATGTCGGTACACTTATGACAACAGCCAGCTCAAGTGCAGGGCGCGAAATTCAAAATATATTTTTTAGAAATATTTAACTTTCATACATTAACAAGTCCAATACAGCAAATGAAAGATAAACATCTTGTGAATCCAGCCAACATGTCCGATTTTTTAATATTTTACAGCGAAAACACCACGTATATTTATGTTAGCTCACCACCAAATACAAAAAAGGACAGACATTTTTCACAGCACAGGTAGCATGCACAAAACCAACCTAACTAACCAAGAACCAACCAAACTAACCAAGAAACAACTTCATCAGATGACAGTCTTATAACATGTTATACAATAAATCTATGTTTTGTTCGAAAAATGTGCATATTTGAGGTATAAATCAGTTTTACATTTGCAGCTACCATCACAGCTACCGTCAGAAATAGCACCGAAGCAGCCAGAGTAATTACAGACACCAACGTGAAATACCTAAATACTCATCATAAAACATTTCTGAAAAATACATGGTGTACAGCAAATGAAAGACAGGCATCTGTGGATTCCAGCCAATATTTCCGATTTCTTAAGTGTTTTACAGCGAAAAACACATATAGCATTATATTAGCTTACCACAATAGCCAAAACACAAGCCATTTACCAGCAGCAAAAGTTAGCAATGATAGATACACTAGTTCTTAATGCAATCGCCGTGTTAGAATTCTAAAAATAACTTCATTACGACATCCAGCTTAGTTATAGCGAGAGAGTGCCCAAAATCTGGGCGCAAACTACTAGTTCACATGTTCGACAGATATATGAAATAGCATCATAAAATGGGTCCTACTTTTGATGATCTTCCATCAGAATGTTGTACAAGGGGTCCTTTGTCGGGAACAATCGTTGTTTGGTTTTAGAATGTCCTCTTCTCCAGTCAATTAGCACGGAAAGCTCGCAAAGTGGCGCGAAGCTCTCCTTCCTGAACAAACGCAGACAAAGCAACACGCCTAACGTCCCGAAAAATTTTCAATAATCTAATAAAACTATATTGAAAAAACATACTTTACGATGATATTGTCACATTTATCAAATAAAATCAAAGCCGGAGATATTAGTCGTCTATAACGACAGCTTTACAGAAGGCAATACCAGGTCCATTCTCGCGCGTTCCAGAAAACAGGAAATTGGGGTCCCGTCATGCCAAGAGCTTTTATTCGACCTCAGATCATGTTATACACTCCATTTCTTCTCTCACTGCCTGTTGACATCTAGTGGAAGGCGTATGAAGTGCATGTATACTAATAAATATCAAGCACATTTATAGGCAGGCCCTAGAACAGAGCATCGATTTCAGATTTTCCACTTCCTGTCAGGAAGTTTGCTGCAAAATGAGTTCTGTTTTACTCACAGATATAATGCAAACGGTTTTAGAAACTAGAGAGTAATGATAATATGCATATTGTATGATCTAGAAAAGAGTACGAGGCCGTTTAAATTGGGCACAATTTTTTCCAAAGTGAAAATAGCGCCCCCCTATTGACAAGAAGTTTTAAGTCCCAAGTCCAGTAGTGACCGTTTTTACTTCCCTTTGGTGGAGTTCAATGTCCGCTCACCTCGAGCTGCAACTTCCCGCGCTATTCAATGTCCTGATCCCTGACTTTGCTTGTCCCGATCCCGCGCTGCTGCTAACTGGTCTTTCTATAGCCGAAGGCTCTCCGCTCCCAGCGCCATTATTAGCAAGCTAGCCAATCTTCCGTTCCCCAGCAAAACGTTGGTGGTCTTTCTCCACTAGCGCCGAAGAATGAGAATAGTATTACACAGAAAGTCTCTCTTCCGTTATCCAGTAAATTCCACTGATTTCAGGTAAGTCACATTATTTCTAATTGTTTTATTATGTGATCTTTGTTGTGTCTTTGTTCTGTAGGCTTTTTTTTATCATGGCACTCTATTCAGACGTGATTTACATCTGTTAACGTGATTGTTAGTCCCGCCTCTTCTGAAAAACAAGGTGGTTTATTGGACAACTTTGTTCTGTTTACTGGTTGACTGGGTCAGTGGAGGGACAATGACCTTAACCAATAAACTATCCCATACACAACAACTAGGATGGGTTTCTAAAATGACTTGGATTGTGCCTTTCGCTTCTGGAGAATGAAAGAAACTTGATATGAAAACCAACAGAACATGAGAGAAATGCGTGTTAATGCAGCGTTTCCCAAACTAGGTCCAACTGACTACAGCCTAAGCACTTGAATGGCGAATGGGAGGTGGCCTTTAATTATGAGTTGAGATTGAGAAATAAAAACAGTAGCTCTTTTAAATCATGGCAGTTTTTTAAAACACAATTGCATTTACAATTGTTATTTGTTGCACAATGACTGGGTTCAGGGCCAGCCCTCCCACTAGGCAAGATGAGGCGACACTTTTTTATTTATTTATTTATTTTATTTCACCTTTATTTAACCAGGTAGGCTAGTTGAGAACAAGTTCTCATTTGCAACTGCGACCTGGCCAAGATAAAGCATAGCAGTGTGAACAGACAACACAGAGTTACACATGGAGTAAACAATAAACAAGTCAATTAAACATCGGTAGAAAAAAGAGAGAATCTATATACAATGTGTGCAAAAGGCATGAGGTAGGCAATAAATCGAATAATTACAATTTAGCAGATTAACATTGGAGTGATAAATCATCAGATGATCATGTGCAAGAAGAGATACTGGTGTGCAAAAGAGCAGAAAAGTAAATAAATAAAAGCAGTATGGGGGTGAGGTAGGTAAATTGGGTGGGTAGTTTACAGTGGACTATGTACAGCTGCAGCGATCGGTTAGCTGCTCGGATAGCAGATTTTTAAGTTGTTGAGGGAGATAAAAGTCTCCAACTTCAGAGATTTTTGCAATCGTCTCCAGTCGCACAAGCAGCAGAGAACTGGAAGGAAAGGCGTCCAAATGAGGTTTTGGCTTTAGGGATGATCAGTGAGATACACCTGCTGGAGCGCGTGCTGCGGTGTGTGTAGCCATCGTGACCAGTGAACTGAGATAAGGCGGCACTTTACCTAGCATAGCCTTGTAGATGACCTGGAGCCAGTGGGTCTGACGACGAACATGTAGCGAGGGCCAGCCGACTAGGGCATACAGGTCGCAGTGGTGGGTCGTATAAGGTGCTTTAGTAACAAAACGAATGGCACTGTGATAAACTGCATCCAGTTTGCTGAGTAGAGTATTGGAAGCTATTTTGTAGATGACATCGCCGAAGTCGAGATCGGTAGGATAGTCAGTTTTACTAGGGTAAGTTTGGCGGCGTGAGGAAGGAGGCTTTGTTGCGGAATAGAAAGCCGATTCTTGATTTGATTTTGGATTGGAGATGTTTGATATGAGTCTGGAAGGAGAGTTTGCAGTCTAGCCAGACACCTAGGTACTATAAGATCCACATATTCTAGGCGGAACCGTCCAGGGTGGTGATGCTAGTCGGGCGTGCGGGTGCAGGCAGCGAACGGTTGAAAAGCATGCATTTGTTTTACTAGCGTTTAAGAGCAGTTGGAGGCACGGAAGGAGTGTTGTATGGCATTGAAGCTCGTTTGGAGGTTAGATAGCACAGTGTCCAAGGAAGGGCCGGAAGTATATAGAATGGTGTCGTTGCGTAGAGGTGGATCAGGGAATCGCCCGCAGAGAGAGCACATCATTGATGTATACAGAGAAAAGAGTCGGCCCGAGAATTGAACCCTGTGGTACCCCCATAGAGACTGCCAGAGGACCGGACAACATGCCCTCCGATTTGACACACTGAACTCTGTCTCCAAAGTAGTTGGTGAACCAGGCAAGGCAGTCATTAGAAAAACCGAGGCTACTGAGTCTGCCGATAAGAATATGGTGTTGACAGAGTCGAAAGCCTTGGCCAGGTCGATGAAGACGGCTGCACAGTAATGTCTTTTATCGATGGCGGTTATGATATCGTTTAGTACCTTGAGCGTGGCTGAGGTGCACCCGTGACCGGCTCGGAAACCGGATTGCACAGCGAAGAAGGTAGGGTGGGATTCGAGATGGTCAGTGATCTGTTTGTTGACTTGGCTTTCGAAGACCTTAGATAGGCAGGGCAGGATGGATATAGGTCTGTAACAGTTTGGGTCCAGGTGTCTCCCCTTTGAAGAGGGGATGACCGCGGCAGCTTTCCAATCCTTGGGGATCTCAGATGATACGAAGGAGAGGTTGAACAGGCTGGTAATAGGGGGTGCGACAATGGGCGGACAGTTTCAGAAATAGGGGGTCCAGATTGTCAAGCCCAGCTGATTTGTATGGGTCCAGGTTTTCCAGCTCTTTCAGAACATCTGCTATCTGGATATGGGTAAAGGAGAAGCTGGGGAGGCTTGGGCGAGTAGCAGCGGGGGGTGGGGCTGTTGGCCAAGGTTGGAGTCGCCGGAGGAAGGCATGCCCCCATTGAGAAATGTTTGTTGAATTTTCGATTATCACGGACTTATCAGTGGTGACCGTGTTACCTAGCCTCAGTGACGTGGGCAGCTGGGAGGAGGTGCTCTGTTTCTCCATGGACTTTACAGTATCCCAGAACTTTTTGGAGTTAGAGCTACAGGATGCAAATTTCTGCTTGAAAAAGCTGGCCTTTGCTTTCCTGACTGACTGCGTGTATTGGTTCCTGACTTCCCTGAACAGTTGCATATCGCGGGGGCTCTTCGATGCTATTGCAGTTCGCCACAGGATGTTTTTGTGCTGGTCGAGGGCAGTCAGGTCTGGAGTGAACCAAGGGCTATATCTGTTCTTGGTTCTGCATTTTTTGAACGGAGCATGCTTGTCTAATATGGTGAGGAAGTAACATTTTAAAGAATGACCAGGCATCCTCAACTGACGGGATGAGGTCAATATCCTTCCAGGGTACCCCGGGCCAGGTCGATTAAGAAAGGCCTGCTCGCAGAAGTGTTTTAGGGAGCGTTTGACAGTGATGAGGGGTGGTCGTTTGACCGCGGACCCGTGGCGGATACAGGCAATGAGGCAGTGATCGCTGAGATCTTGATTGAAGACAGCAGAGGTGTATTTGGAGGGCAGGTTGGTCAGGATAATGTCTATTAGGGTGCCCATGTTTACGGATTTAGGGTTGTACCTGGTGGGTTCCTTGATGATTTGAGTGAGATTGAGGGCATCAAGCTTGGATTGTAGGACTGCCGGGGTGTTAAGCATATCCCAGTTTAGGTCACCTAACAGAACAAACTCTGAAGCTAGATGGGGAGCGATCAATTCACAGATGGTGTCCAGGGCACAGCTGGGAGCTGAGGGGTGTCGGTAGCAGGCGGCAACAGTGAGAGACTTATTTCTGGAGAGATTAATTTTTAAAATTAGAAGTTCGAACTGTTTGGGCATAGACCTGGAAAGTATGACAGAACTTTGCAGGCTATCTCTGCAGTAGATTGCAACTCCTCCCCCTTTGGCAGTTCTATCTTGACGGAAAGTGTTATAGTTGGGTATGGAAATCYCAGAATTTTTGGTGGCCTTCCTRAGCCAGGATTCGGACACGGCAAGGACATCAGGRTTGGCAGAGTGTGCTAAAGCGGTGAKTAAGGCAAACTTAGGGAGGAGGCTTCTGATGTTGACATGCATGAGGCCAAGGCTTTTTCGATCACAGAAGTCAACAAATGAGGGTGACTGGGGACATGCAGGGCCTGGGTTTACCTCCACATCACCMGAGGAACAGAGGAGTAGTAGGATGAGGGTGCGGCTAAAGGCTATCAAAACTGGTCGCCTAGAGCGTTGGGGACAAAGAATAAAAGGAGCAGATTTATGGGCGTGGTAGAATAGATTCTGGGCATAATGTGCAGACAGGGGTATGGWGGGGCRCGGGTACAGCGGAGGCAAGCCCAGGCACTGGGTGATGATAAGAGAGGTTGTATCTCTGGACATGCTGGTCTCAATGGGTGAGGTCACCGCATGTGTGGGGGGTGGGACAAAGGAGGTATCAGAGGTACGGAGAGTGGAACTACGGGGTCCATTGCAAACCAAAACAATGATAATGATAACTAGCCTGAACAACAGTATGCAAGGCATATTGATATTTGAGAGATACTTGGCGGCACTTGTATCTGTTCCTCCGACTTTTAGCGGAGAAAATAATTGTCCCGAGGCCAAACCGATTGCCAACCCCTGCTGTACATAATTTAGCGGGGAAGGGGGTGGCAGGGTTTTGGTCCCGTCCAGGGCCGGGCCTAACTAGGCTTACAAAAGCACATGCTTGATCCAGTACCAGCTTTTTGAGAAGCTGCTCCTGCGCTCTCTGACAGGTGATAGGCTTTTCCGCTCCTCAAATTAGGCTCTGTATGCTAACAAAAATATACACAGGCCAATTTAATTTGACTAAATTATGCAAATTAACATCCCTAATCTTAGTACCTAGAATTTTGGGAGGCATTTTAGAATTTGGGGCTGAATTTCGGCACCCCTTGATCGGCTACTATACCGCCGGGGGAGCCCCAGCCACCAGCTCATAGCCGTTGCTGCAATTCCCACCCCCTACCCCATTCCTGCTTCTCTAGAAGTTCACTCCCACTATCCTTGGTAGCTATGGTGATGTGTGTGTGTTTCTATGGGATTGGCATTAATAAAAATGATTCTGACAATTCAAATATTGTATGGTTTTTTCTGTTTGTCTGTGACGAAGACGATTAGTGATTAATGCAGTAGCTTAACCTAGCCTGTTAATGTTAGCTAGTTACAAGTGAAAATTATTTCAGCTAAAAGTAAACTACAGAGATTTGCATCAAAATGTGCTACCATGTCTGAGACAAAAAAGGAAGCTAATATGAAAAATTTAAGAAATTAGAAAAGAGGCACAATCTCTAAGCCAAAGAAAATCGCTGCTGAAATGTATCACCGTGCAGCAATGTCCGAGTCCCTGTTAGCTGGTACTAGCAGCGAACAGGGCGAACTGGAAGAGTTTGAGCCACCCACTTCCACCAATGATGTCAGCTCTCTGGGTGGACAAGAACAGGTGGTCGTACCAGGCCTAACCACACCTCCAAACAACGCTGGCGGAGACTCTACTATCTTGGACCCGGACTCAAATTCGTCGCTCCTCGTCCCCGATGACAGTGGTGCTGCTGCTAAATCCGATTCCCAGACACATTTTTTTTTAAATTCCCAGTCAGTGGACAAAATATATTAATGGATCTTTACCAGATATGTTAGTGCAGGCTGGGCCACATTAGGATATGGAGGGGAATTTCCCAAGAGATCAGGGGCAACAAACATTTCCGGTGGACCAATACAATAGGAGGATGTCGAACGGGGAGAGAGAGGAGAGACCATGGCTCATCTATTCCAAGCAAAACGTTTTCTCTGCAAACTT
Organism: Salvelinus sp. IW2-2015; assembly: GCF_002910315.2. Classification (NCBI taxonomy): domain Eukaryota; kingdom Metazoa; phylum Chordata; class Actinopteri; order Salmoniformes; family Salmonidae; genus Salvelinus; species Salvelinus sp. IW2-2015. The sequence continues at coordinate 742,298 of NW_019957531.1, read as the reverse complement.
TTTTCACACGAGTGCAAATCTGTGCTGGTCAGGGATGGAACCAGGGACTGGAAGAAATCTGTGCCATCTCCTCAGCTCACATGATAAGTCGCATGACCACCTAGATAGTTTCTAGAGGTGGAAGGAGCTGGAGATCAGGCTGGTGTCCAAGGAAACTATCGATGCCCAAGTCCATCGGGCTATTGACCGAGAGACTCTCCACTGGCAGCAGGTGCTGCGACGGCTCATTGCCCTGATTTGCGTAATGGCTACCCAGAACATTGCGCTACGTGGGACCACCAACAGGCTGAATGAGCCAAATAATGGGAACTTTCTGAAGCTTGCGGAAATGCTGGGTATCTTTGATAGAATCATGAAGGCGCATGTAAGGAAAGTGCAGTACAAAGTGCCACATTTTCTCTTGTTCGCAAGCTGTTTTCCCCCAATCAATGCACAAAGAAATATTTTTTTTTAACAATTTTAAGAGACATTGGTGATTTTATCAATGTAATCAGATTGGCTATGGTATTGATATTGAACATATTATATAGCCTACTAACCAGGGGTGTTAAAAATTGTGTTTAATTTGTAGTGTAGGCCAATGAATTGGGCTGCTATTATGTTCTGTTCCTCCAACTTTTAGCTGAGAAAATTTGGCCCAAGGCCAAACCTATTGCCAACCCCTGCTGTACATAGTTTAGTGGTGGAGGGGGGCAGCAGTTTTTTTTGTCTCACCTAAGGCATGAGAACGTCCAGTGCCGGCCCTAACTGGGCTTACAAAAGCACATGCTTTCACTCCAGTACCAGCTTTTTGAGTAGCTGCTCTTGCGCTCTCTGACAGTTGATAGGCTTTTCCGCTCCTCAATATAAGCTGTGTATGCTAAAGAAAATACACACAGGCCAATTTAATTTCACTAAATTATGATAAGGGGAAAAAGCTAACTGGTAGCCTAGCTAACAAATAGCTAACTAACTAGTAACTAGGCTAGGTTGCTAGTTCCAGTTAGTTTTCTCATCGTGAATTAAGCAGGTAGAGTAGCTACCTTGTGGTATAGTTATGTGAAATTACAATATTTTCTTGCAATTTTGATTCATGATTTATGCATTGACAGTTTGAAAGTGATCACCGACCAACACTCTACCACCATGTTGGGTCTGGACTGTGAGGGACCGCCACTTACAACCCAATCTGCACCCATCGCATCGTCCATAATAACAAACAGGGCAGGCAGGGGTTTTGAGGGTGTGCAACTTTTATTTTCTGTTAAATAAAAAAAATTACGTTCGCAAAGATTGGCCACATTTGCATCCTTCTTGTGATTGGAGCTCTGGGTTTGCTGCGCAAATCAAATAATCCTCTTATGGGTCTTCAAAAGGGTTCTACTTAGCACCAAAACAAGTTCCCCTACAGGGACAAATATATTAAAGATTGGATTATTATTCTGTTTTGTAAATATTGCAAGTGATTTGTTTGTGGAAAATGCTCAAAGAACTTTTATCAGATTTGTGTTGACTTGATTAGGATTAGAGTGGTTGCCGCAACCAGGCAGGCAGGGGAGGAGTGTTGTCAGTAGTTCCCAAAGCCACAAAGTCAAAATTGTCTATATCATTAAAATGAGGCTCTGTAGCAGTCTGTAGCTAGTGACTGACAATTGACTGTGACTGACAAGTAAATCTACTTGTTGCAGTGAGTTACCACGTGTAATCTCAGGGACAGGGTTGTATTCACTAGACATAGAGGCACACGTGTGAAAATTGGGGGGGAAGTACTATGTCAATTTGTCCAATAAGAAATACCTGCTTTCTTTTGTTGCAAAACATTTATAGGTTTTTCTATGACGTGAACTAATTAATATATCTATGCCATATTTTCTTTTAATGGAAATATTGGTGGGGAAAACTCAAAGAGAATATACATCAAAACCACTACACTACACACTGAATGCACCATAATTGTAACGTGTGTGCTGGGAGTCGGGAAGCAATTTCAGGGAGTGAATAATTTAATAAACGAACGAAACATAATACGAAACAAGAAACAAACAACGCACAGACATGAAACTGAAACAGAAACAATAATGCCTGGGGAAGGAACCAAAGGGAGTGACATAAAAAGGGCAGATAATCAAGGAGGTGATGGAGTCCAGGTGAGTGTCATTAGGCGCTGATGCGCAATAATCAGCAGCCTGGTGACCTAGAGGCCGGAGATGTAGCACACGTGACAATAATAACCAACCCCATAATGAGTTTTGAGCAACACACACATTTGTCATAACATTTGCGCTATGATCAGGTTATGGGGTACTTCCCATATCTTGCTCTTATTGCATGGAAAACCATGGTAGTTGAGCATACTTTTGTAGAGTAAAGTTTATTTGATTTCAGAATCAGTTTCAGCATCAGTCTACAGCATTGCTATTCACAGTGCCATCCGTTTTGTCACCAAAGCACCATATACCACCCACCACTACGACCTGTATGCTGTCATCAGCTGGCCCTCGCTACATATTCGTCGCCAGACCCACTGGCTCCAGGTCATCTACAAGTCTTTGCTAGGTAACGCTCCGCCTTATCTCAGCTCACTGGTCACCATAACAACACCCACCCGTAGCACGCGCTCCAGCAGGTATATCTCACTGGTCATCCCCAAAGCCAACACCTCTTTGGCTGCCTTTCCTTCCAGTTCTCTGCTGCCAATGACTGGAACGAATTGCAAAAATCGCTGAAGTTGGAGACTTCTATCTCCCTCACAAACTTTAAGCATTAGCTATCTGAGCAGCTTACCAATCGCTGCAGCTGTACACATCCCATCTGTAAATAGCCCATCCAACTACCTACCTCATCCCCATATTGTTTTTATTTACTTTTTTTGCACACCATTATTTCTACTTGCACATCATCATCTGCACATCTCTCAAGCCAGTGTTAATTTGCTAACTTGTAATTACTTCGCTACTATGGCCTATTTATTGCCTTACACATCCTTACGCCATTTGCACACACTGTATATAGACTTTTTCTATTGTGTTATTGACTGTACGTTTGTTTATTCCATGTGTAACTCTGTGTTGTTGTTTGTGTCGCACTGCTTTGCTTTATCTTGGCCAGGTCGCAGTTGTAAACAAAAACCTGCTCTCAACTGGCCTACCTGGTTAAATAAAGGTTAAATAAAATTTAAAAAATTGTTAAGAGTGTTGGGATGCAGCCCATACATGTTCTTAGTGCAGTTGCATTAACAATATTCTCTGGATAAGAATAAAGCAACAGTCTATAAAGCTAGTCCCTTCTTTCATCCATTGCATAGCTACAGTTCCATTGGGTTATTACAGTCTGAAGTCAAACAAGCTAAATCAACATTTCTGGAGACAGACATACTTTCTGTAACATCCAACAAAATGACATTATGCTTTATTCCAAAAATAACTAACTTTTTATGAAATTCATATCAATTTACTATTCATATTCAGGTAAAATTAGTAGAAAAACACTGCAAATGCTGCTGGAAAATATGGTTGGTTATTCTGTTTATGTTTTTTCGACAGCACAGACCTCAAAACAAATCAGGGGGGGAAAACATATTCATTCAAAAAGAACAAATCATAGTTGTTATGCTGGAAAGTTGATGGTTGATGTTAATTCTTCCCTGTTCTTGTTGTTTCTCCATTGAACAAAGAGACAGGATGTTGTTTATACCAAAACCTAGCCTGTGGTTAATCAATTAGAATTCATTGCAGTAAAATTGGCCGAATACAAAGTATCCCTTTTCAGGCTTCAATATGTAGATAGTTTGGACCAATGAGAACTTGCCACATGTAACTATGAGTCCAAACTGGAACCCCTACACAGATTCTAAACAGATGCTGAACTGAAAAACAACTAGTTGCATTGATCTCTAGTTTCTGTGCGTTGTAAATTTATCTTTGAGTATTCTTACAGAAGGTTTAGGCCTACTGTAGACATGAGCAACATTTTTCTATTTCAATCTTCTGAATATGCTTATTCTGCATTGGATCTGGAAATTTCAACTCCCTACTTGCAGTAAATATCATATTTTAACTTAGCCCCCAGTTTAGTGTGAGCCAGGTGCTTCTCAAACTTCTCGTCCATCTGTTTACTTTGGGCTTCACTTAGATGGTTCTTCCAATCTCCAACTTCACCTAGGCAGAAAAGCAAGGGGGACAAATCAAAGGCGAAGATCAACTTTTTGGACCTGTGAAAACATCAACAACTGACATCACCAAAATCCTTGTATATTCACTTTGAAATGTTTTACAAAGCCTTTACTACAACCCTTTTCAGTTGTTGTTTGTTTTGGGTGGTTTCAGTCTCCTCTTCACCAATTGAAAGGTTTCCTTGATATTACTAAGGGTGTCCCAAAGGGGTTGATTTTGGCTTTTCTATAAATACAAACAACATTGGTTGGTCTGTAGGTAATTGTAATTTCCACTTGTATACAGATTATTCGGTTGTGCATTCTGTTGACAAGGCTGTCTTGGAGCTACAATCTGCCTTTTTTGCGTTGCAGAAAGCCCTTGTTGAACTGAAATTGGTATTTTCCAAAAAGCTCTGATGGTTTATGCATTTGTACATCAGATGGTGCCCACATTTATTGTGTTCCCTCTTATAAATATCTGGATTGACGAGAAGCTATCTATCAGAAAGCATATTGATTAATTAGTAAAAAAGTGAAGAATTAAAATTGGCTTCCTTTATAGGAGTAGGGCAAGCATTTCATTAAATAGCAGAAAACAAATAATTCAGTCAACATTCACACGGCATGCCAGGGTTGTGGGTTTGATTCCTACGGAGGACCGGTATGAAGATGTACTCACTACTTTAAATTGCTCTGGATAAGATTAAATAAAACGTAAAATACTGGTTATATTATATATTATAACTCCTTTTCCCAGAAAGGTGAGTTCCAGTCCTTTCTAGAACTTTGTAGCATTACTAGTAATTGTTTTTGGCCATCTCATCAAAAATAATTCCTTTTGGGTATGAGTATTTAGGTGGAAATCATACAAGCTAGCAGACCCGGTGTCAGGGAATTCTAATTTGGAGATCCCTTTGATCTTCACTGAGTTATAGTGTACTCTGAGTATACCAAACATTAGGAACACCCAAATACTTTTGGGTATGTCTATGTAGGTGGAAATCTATTTTTTAAAATTATCATTCAAGAGGTTAACCGGTCAATTGCAACTAACATTGTCTCAACACAAGGTGATTTTTTGTCATACCATTAATATGCTCTAAAATCACCCGCACTGCTAATCTCAATTGCAACCACTTCTGCCACCGTATTAATGCTCACAAAAGTGTTCGATTTTAGTCCTGGATGCTGCCAACATTTTTCAAGACTATTTGGTGGGTATTATCTTTGGTATAAACTAAACCTACTATTTGAGCAGACTAAGCAAAGACTTAACTATTGACAATCCTTCCGTACAACTGAATTGAAGTTTTTCCTTGTTTACCACAGAGAATCTACATTAGCAATTTACTCTACACATTTTATGAATGGAAGCTCATGTTGGTGTACTTATTTCTCATTTCCAATTAATGTAATCCATGAAGAAGTAATACAGTACTGTCATTTCTTATTTAAAAAAATATATACAGTGGGGAGAACAAGTATTTGATACACTGCCGATTTTGCAGGTTTTCCTACTTACAAAGCATGTAGAGGTCTGTAATTGTTATCATAGGTACACTTCAACTGTGAGAGACGGAATCAAAAAGAAAAATCCAGAAAATCACATTGTATGATTTTTAAGTAATTGGATCTTGAACTTCTTCCATTTTCTAATAATTGCGCCAACAGTTGTTGCATTCTCACCAAGCTGCTTGCCTATTGTCCTGTAGCCCATCCCAGCCTTGTGCAGGTCTACATTTTTATCCCGGATGTCCTTACACAGCTCTCTGGTCTTGGCCATTGTGGAGAGGTTGGAGTCTGTTTGATTGAGTGTGTGGACAGGTGTCTTTTATACAGGTAACGAGTTCAAACAGGTGCAGTTAATACAGGTAATGAGTGGAGAACAGGAGGGCTTCTTAAAGCAAAACAGGTCTGTGAGAGCCGGAATTCTTACTGGTTGGTAGGTGATCAAATACTTATGTCATGCAATAAAATACAAATTAATTACTTAAAAATCATACAATGTRATTTTCTGGATTTTTATTTTACATTCAGTCTCTCACCGTTGAAGTGTACCTATGATAAAAATTACAGACCTCTACATGCTTTGTAAGTAGGAAAACCTGCAAAATCGGCAGTGTATCAAATACTTGTTCTCCCCACTGTATCTCTGAACTGTCCACATCTAAAATTGGTATCTAAATCAAGCCAATCATGATTGAGTTAATATAATCTATGTTTTAATTCAATTATATTTTAATCAAGGTATTTCATGTGACAAATTATATTCTAATGTGTGACATTTATATTTTAAATCATGTTGACATTTAAGATGAAACGTTTGTATGAATGTTTAATCTAATATTCTTACAATAATCCGTTTAGATCAATTACCTGCCTTGCAATTTCCAATGTTACTTATAGGTCAATATATCATTGGCAAGGACCCATGCCAAATATTTTTCCTGTAGTCCACAATCATCTCCTTTGTCTTGATCACGTTGAGGGAGAGGTTGTTGTCCTGGCACCACACGGCCAGGTCTCTGACCACCTCCCTATAGGCTGTCTCGTCGTTGTTGGTGATCAGGCCTACCACTGTTGTGTCATGGGCAAACTTAATAAGTTGTTGGAGCTGTGCCTGGCCATGCAGTCGTGTGTGAACAGGGAGTACAGGAGGGGACTGAGCATGCACGCCTGAGGGGCCCCTGTGTTGAGGATCAGCGTGGCGGATATGTTGTTACCTACCCTTACCACCTGGGAGGCGGCCCGTCAGGAAGTCCAGGATCCAGTTGCAGAGGGAGGTGTTTAGTCCCAGGGTCCTTAGCTTAGTGATGAGCTTTGAGGGCACTATGATGTTGAATGCTGAGCTGTAGTCAATGAATAGCATTCTCACATAGGTGTTCCTTTTGTCTAGGTGAGAAAGGGCAGTGTGGAATTCAATCGAGATTGCAGGATCTGTTAGAGCGGTATGCAAATTGGAGTGGGTCTAGGGTTTCTGGGATAATGGTGTTGATGTGAGCCATGACAAGCCTTTCAAAGCACTTCTTGGCTACAGACGTGAGTGCTACGGGTCGGTAGTCATTAAGGCAGGTTACCTTAGTGTTCTTGGACACAGGCTCTACGGTGGTCTGCTTAAAACATGTTGGTATTGCAGACTCGGACAGGGAGAGGTTGAAAATGTCAGTGAAGACACTTGCCAGTTGGTCAGCGCATGCTCGCAGTACACATCCTGGTAATCCGTCTGGCCCTGCGGCCTTGTGAATGTTGACCTGTTTAAATGTCTTACTCACATCGGCTGCGGAGAGCGTGATCACACAGTCTTCCGGAACAGCTGGTGCTCTCATGCATGATTCAGTGTTATTTGCCTCTAAGATAGCATAGAAGTAGTTTAGCTCGTCTGGTAGGCTCGTGTCACTGGGCAGCTCTCGGCTGTGCTTCCCTTTGTAGTCTGTAATGGTTTTATAAGTCCTGCCACATCCAACGAGCGTCAGAGCTGGTGTAGTGCGATTCAATCTTAGTCTTGTATTGATGCTTTGCCTGTTTGATGGTTCGTCGGAGGGCATAGCGGGATTTCTTATAGCTTCCGGGTCCCGCTCCTTGAAAGTGGCAGCTCTAGCCTTTAGCTCAGTGTGGATGTTGCCTGTAATCCATGGCTTCTGGTTGGGGTATGTATGTACGGTCTCTGTGGGGACGACGCCATCGATGCACTTATTAATGAAGCCAATGATTCCTCATCAATGCCATCAGAGAAATCCCGGAACATATTCCAGTCTGTGCTAGCAAAACAGTCCTGTAGCTTAGCATCTGCTTCATCTGACCACTTTTTTATTGATCTAGTCACTGGTGCTTCCTGCTTTATTTTTTTTTGTAAGCCGTATTCAGGAGAATGAAATTATGGTCAGATTTGCCAAATGGAGGGCGATGGAGATCTTGGTATGCATCTCTGTGTGTTGAGTAATGGTGGTCTAAAGTTTTTTCCACATTTAACATGCTGATAGAAATTTGGTAAAACGGATTTATGTTTCCCTGCATTAAAGTCCCCGGCTACTAGGAGCGCCGCCTCTCGGTGAGCGTTTTCTTGTTTGCTTATGGCAGAATAAAGCTCATTCAATGCTGTCTTAGTCCCAGGCTCAGTCTATGGTGGCATGTAAACAGCTACAAGAAAATACAGATTAAAACTCTCTAGGTAGATAGTGTTGTCTACAGCTTATCGCGAGATACTCTACCTCAGGCGAGCAATAGCTTTAGACTTCCTTAGATATCGTGCACCAGCTGTTATTTACAAAAATACATAGTCTTACCAGACGCCGCTGTTTTATCCTGCCGGGACAGCGTATAACCAGCAAGCTGTATTTTGATAGTGTCATCGTTCAGCCACGACTCCGTGGAGCATAAGATATTACAGTTTTGAATGTCCCGTTCGTAGTTTAATCTTCCGCGTAGGTCATCAATTTTATTCTCCAAAGATTGCACGTTTGCTAGCAGAATAGAAGGAAGTGGGGGTCACCTACGAATTCAACAATGATGTGTGTTAAGTGAATTTGAAGGACAAAATCTGCCTGGGTCAATAGTTCAACAAGGCAACAGTAAATATGTCGTCTGAGCCAATTGAAACATCGCGTGACCAAAAAAAATTCAGTTATTGTGTTTGACCACAGATTACCCATTATATTGACATGATACTCCAGTGGCTGCTCTAACAATGAAAATAAATATATTCAGAAAGGGAATTCAGTTAGCCTGAGTGCCAGTCTCTTTAGATAATCCACTCCCTGTACTCCATGTCATGTGTCAATGAGACTGGCCTTTCTGCCATCTTCAAATATGAACATTTTGTCATTGGGTGTGTTCCTAAATTCATTCTGGAGTATCAGAGTACGTTCAGAGTGCGCTCTGGGCGTTCATAAATTCAGAGCATTGCCAGATTGTCAGTTCTTAAATTCTGTGCATTTTGCTCTCAGAGCGTTCAGAGCGCACACTGGACGCTCTGGCTGAGGAGTAGGGTTTGTTCTGAATGGCAGCCAAGCCCCAAGCTAACTGGCTAAACACAAATGAGAGAACACCTCACTTTGACTATTTTACTCACCCTAGAAGAGCTGGTTAGACTTTTTTTTCATGTAAACTAGAGCGTTAGTGACTGTATATGTGCTGCTAGCCACAATTGAATTACGTTTTTTCCCCGACGTTTACTGATACCTGTCAAATTCAATGGGTGTTGCGCTTTCATGAATTCATATTTTATCTACTCTCTGGCACACTCTGAAATCAGAGTAGATAGCCAAAGTGAATTTATGAATTTATGAACGCATCCATTAATGAACAGAGCATTTGATCACCCTCACAGCTATCCTCCAATCAAGGATTATGCAAATGTTGGAACCGTTTTTAGTTTGTCCAGTCTTTCAAAAGTTGCTAGCTCACGTCTAAATTCTTAAAGTAAATGCATACTGCATTTCCAACTACTAATCGCCTTAATTTTGATTTTAAGCCTCAAAGTACAACAACTTGCCTAGCTAACAGATAATTGTCTCTTTTTGTCTTTGTTATAAATTCTAAATCTATTTTCGAGGCGCCACATGATGTCATGGAAAATATGAATAGTATTTTCAACAACCAATGAGCAACTCTGCCATAAATCCAGCACATATTGAACATTGAGATTGTCTAAAGGCCAATCTCTTTGGCAATAACAAGGAGTGGCAAAGAGTGCAATTTTAGCTAAAGAGACTGGTACTCAGACTAGAATGCAGTCAGGAGGCAAGATCAGGTGGGACCATTCTAGGCAATAAAGCTGCAATATGTAACTTTTCTGGCGACCCAACACAATGCACATAATGGGAGTTATCGATCTGTCATTCTCATTTAAAATAAGTCTAAGAAGCGGTAGATCTTTTCTATTTGCGCTATTTCTATACTTCCGGTTCTTACATTTAGTTTTTGCGTCTTCTACTTTCAGTTTTTTACACGAGCTTCAAAAAGATGAAAATACAATATTTTAGGCTATGGAAAAGATTTTTCACAGCGGTTCAGATGGTAAAAGGATTCTCTACAAAATGACGGCTTGTTTTGTCACATAAACTGAAATTAGGCAAAACTATTAGAATTTTAGCAACCAGGAAATGACGGAGCGATTTGACATTCTCATTGACCTCCATACAAAAACACCAACTGCTGGAAAGACAGATTTTGGCCCAAGTTATCCCTGACTTCACCTCTTCACTGGTGTGATTATTATTATTTAAATAAAAATTATTATTTAAGTAAATTACGGACCGAGACCATTCCACAATCCCCTACCTGATTTCATCGTGGGGGACAATAATGAGAGGAATAAAGTAAAGTTTTTGTTTTACAACATTACCAACATTTTGTGAATACAATTTATTAGAATTATTATGAACTTACCTTTTCGGAAAAACACATTGCCATGTTTTCCATGGGTGTTCTTGGAACTGTCCTTCATAGCATTGAAGGTGCTCTGCCCTGCAATTGTCTGGACTTGCTCTTCAGTCAATGGGAAACCAAAGAACTTGGATATCTGCTGCACCCCCTGACCTAGATTCTGAAGAATAAACAGAGTGGAGTTTAAACTTGTACATCCAACTTTGTGCATTCCACAACTCTCAAAAAAGCCAGGAGGACATCAATGTGATGTAAGACAATGATAAAATTGAATGTTAATGACATATAAATGTACATTACTCACACATAATTAGGATTGTAAATCTCCCAGTAATTTACCACATCGGAAATGTTGGTAATTAAAATCCTTAGTGTCGATTGATGCACCCGTGAGTCAATTTAATTAACATAATACAAACATCTGTCTATGCCTGAATATTTTTATTAACGTCTTAATATACACTGCTCAAAAAAATAAAGGGAACACTTAAACAACACAGTGTAACTCCAAGTCAATCACACTTCTATGAAATCAAACTGTACACTTAGGAAGCATCACTGATTGACAATAAATTTCACATGCTGTTGTGCAAATGGAATAGACAAAAGGTGGAAATTATAGGCAATTAGCAAGACACCCCCAAAAAAGGAGTGATTCTGCAGGTGGTGACCACAGACCACTTCTCAGTTCCTATGCTTCCTGGATGATGTTTTGGTCACTTTTGAATGCTGGCGGTGCTTTCACTCTAGTGGTAGCATGAGACCAGGATGGCACATCAATGCGAGCTGTGGCAAGAAGGTTTGCTGTGTCTGTCAGCGTAGTGTCCAGAGCATGGAGGCGCTACCAGGAGACAGGCCAGTACATCAGGAGACGTGGAGGAGGCCGTAGGAGGGCAACAACCCAGCAGCAGGACCACTACCTCCGCATTTGTGCAAGGAGGTGCACTGCCAGAGCCCTGCAAAATGACCTCCAGCAGGCCACAAATGTGCATGTGTCTGCTCAAACGGTCAGAAACAGACTCCATGAGGGTGGTATGATTTTATATCTTTAACATGTTATGAAAACTCAAAAAAAATCTGGTAGTTTACTGGTACATTTCAAAAGTTAGGCCTAATATTTTCACGTCTACACCCGCTCCCCCTCTCCGGCGCTCGACATGACCGGTTTACTAATCACTGGCTCTGATTACCATCATTACGCACATCTGGCACCACCGTTACGCGCACCTGCGCCTCATGAGACACACCTGGACTCCATCACTTCACTGATTACCTCCCCTATATCTGTCACTCCCTTTGTTCCATTCCCCAGGCAGTATTAGTTATGTGTTTCATGTCCTGATGCTACTCTTGTTTTGTATCGAGCCAGCACACCAGTCCGTTCAGCAGTCTGCCCAGGTCAGCGATGCCTGTTTGTCTCTCCCGGACAAATATGACGGAACCCCATCTAAATGCAGTGGCTACCTACTCCAGTGCTCCCTCTATTTTGCACACCATATGGGAATTCCCACCAGGCAGGAATTCCCTGCTGGAGTGTGGGCACAGACAGAACAGGAGTTGACTTAGCGAATAACATCCTGCGCCAAGGTGGGCCACCAATAGAGAGATTGAATGGTACATCTGATCTATGGATGTCCAGTGATGACAGCTGTGTGTGCCCAGGTCAGCAACCGATCCCTTATCCCATGGGAATGTAGATGCGCTCCGGAGGACAGGTAGTGGGTGCGTGTTTCCTCTCCAGAGCCTGGAGAATGTCCACATCTACGTCCAGACCACAGGGGCTACGACTCGAGAGGGTATGGGAAAGCAAGTCCCTGGCATGCGGTTTCCCAGTCCGTGATTCTCATCCTTGACCATGAGATGGTGGGGTATGGCGTTTGAGCCATGGTAGGCCGAGGATGATCTTGTGAACTGATGCACAATGAAGAGAATGTTTTCCAGGTTAATGGACTCTACGGTGAGTTGTGTGTGTGACGGTTCCGGATCCTAGTGGCCAATTTATTAATGGCTTGGACGGGAACGAAGAGGAGAGCGGGTATAAGGTGATGTTCAGAGAGGAGGTAACGGTCTGGTCAATAAAGTTCCCGCGCGGCACCGGAATCCACTAGCACTTTAGAAACAGTACATGACGGACAGCCAGCTAGTGTGATCAACACTGAAAAGGGTTTGGCAGAAAATGATGAAGATTGGATACGCACACCTTCCCCAGGAGGTGGAAGATCACGTGACTGTCCCTCTGCTCTTGTGGATCCCGAGTGGGACGTAACGGACACTGCTGAAATTGGGGTTCTCCTTGACCACAATAAGGAAAGAGCCCCAGCAGTTTCCGTCTGCGTCGCTCAGCCGTGGGGAGACATGTGACCTTCACCTCCATCGGTTCTCTGCTACAGAGTCGTCACTGAGGGAGGAGAGAAGCGATGAGGGTACCAACGCTCCCGAAGTAGGTTATCCAAATGGATGCCATCGTGATGAGTGTGTCCAATGAGAGGCTGTCATCTCTACATGCCAGTTCATCTTGACCTCCTCACGCAGTCCTCTTCTGAATAACGTATGGAGTGCTGGCTCATTCCATCTGCTTGAATGCTGCTACTGTCCGGAAGGTGAGCGCGTACTCGACAGTCTGATCATCCTTCCGTAGTTGAAGTAGGCCTCACTCCCCTCTCTGTCCTCCAGTGGATGGTCAAAGATACCTCTGAACAGAGCCATGAACCCCTCATACGAAGCCAGTGCCTCCTCTCCTCTCTCCCAGACTGCCGTAGCCCACACCCGCCCAGTCAGCAGAGAAATAACCGTAGCAACCTTGGACCTCTGG